>NC_035437.2:38640245-38940245 GCF_002127325.2 Helianthus annuus
TTATATTTCATCTCTTCAACAAGTTTAGTAATGAGCATAACGGCCCTATTGTTCCGATGGAGAGAGGAACTCTGCTTTAAAATTGAAAATCGTCCGCCCTGCACCCACCCCTCGAGTATATGCTTCAACAGGAATCACACAAGGGTAGATTATAAACCTCTAGTAAAATGACCGCCCGTAACAAAGTACATTACATAGCATTACTGACCTCTCCTTGTCTCTTACACTTGATGCTGTCCGTCTGAGGGCACAAAGGAGCAAGGAGGCTGAAAAGCGAAAACGTGAGGATGATACCTCACGAAAGTCTGGGAAAAAGCACCGTGGAAACGGTGAAGGCAAGAGAGGGTCGGAGGCAAAGAAGGAGGGGCAAGCTGATGGAAGACCTCACTGCAAGGTCTGCAAGAAACCTCACTCCGGGAAGTGTAGGTTTGCGTCTGGTTCGCAGTCGCAACAAAAGACTCCATCCTGTGGGCTATGCAAGTCCAAGGATCATAAGACCGTGGAATGCAAAAAGATAAAGGATGCAACCTGCTATGGTTGTAACGAAAAGGGGCACATAAAGAGTAATTGCCCGAAGTATGCCAAGAAGGCGGAAGAGACTAAGAAATCAAATGCGAGAGTTTTCCGCTTGGATGCAAAGGAAGCGGTTAAGGACGACAATGTGCTTACAGGTACTTTTCTCGTAAATAATATATTTGCAAGAGTACTATTCGATTCTGGTGCTGATAAGTCCTTTGTAGACCAGAAATTTTGCCAACTACTAAATATGCCTATCAAAACCCTCGACGTGAAATACGAAGTAGAGTTGGCAGACGGCACGATAGAAACCGTCTCTACTGTTCTAGAAGGATGTGAAATGTCCATTAGGAACCATTCTTTTCCTTTATCTCTACTTCCTTTCAAATTAGCGGGTTTTGACATTGTGCTAGGCATGGACTGGTTATCCCATAACCAGGCCCAAATCATCTGCGGCAAGAGGCAGATAGTTTTAAAGACTCCGAGTGGTGAATCTCTTACCATTCGAGGGGATACGCATTACGGATTGCCCGAAGACGTATCTATGCTGAAAGCTTCAAGGTGTTTGAACAGAGGCTGTGTAATTTACATGGCTCAGGTAATAATTGAAGAACCAAAGCCGAAGATCGAGGATCTTCCCGTCATTTCTGAATACCCCGAGGTTTTTCCTGAAGAACTACCTGGTTTGCCACCAGATAGACAAGTGGAGTTCAGAATAGACATCATTCCTGGAGCGGCTCCGATAGCAAGAGCACCTTACAGATTAGCTCCGACGGAAATGAAAGAACTGAGGACCCAGTTGGATGAACTGCTGGCGAAAGGTTTTATCAGACCTAGTTCATCCCCCTGGGGAGCTCCTGTCCTATTTGTGAAGAAGAAGGACGGATCGATGCGGTTGTGCATCGACTATAGAGAACTGAATAAAGTTACCATAAAGAATAGATATCCTTTACCAAGGATCGATGATCTATTCGATCAGCTGCAAGGAGCAAGCTACTTCTCCAAGATCGACTTAAGGTCGGGTTATCATCAACTAAGGGTCAGAGATGAAGATGTACATAAGACTGCATTTAGGACTCGCTATGGTCATTACGAGTTCCTAGTGATGCCTTTTGGGCTCACAAATGCACCGGCTGCGTTCATGGATCTCATGAACCGCGTTTGCAAGCCGTACTTGGACAAATTCGTCATAGTCTTCATCGACGATATCCTTATCTATTCCAAGAACCAAGCTGACCACGAGAAGCACCCCCGTTGCATTCTCGAATTACTACAGCGTGAGAAACTCTACGCCAAATTCTCGAAATGTGAATTCTGGCTAAGAGAGGTTCAATTTTTAGGACACGTTGTGAGTGAGCGTGGTATCCAAGTGGATCCCGCTAAGGTAGAGGCAGTCATGAACTGGCAAGAGCCAAAGACGCCTACCGAAATTCGTAGTTTCCTGGGATTGGCAGGATACTACCGAAGATTTATTGAAAATTTTTCGAGGATTGTTGCGCCCTTGACTTCCTTGACCAAGAAGAAAGAAAAGTACATTTGGGGCCCGAAGCAGCAAGAGTCCTTCGAAGTACTAAAGCAAAAGCTAAGCAACGCACCTGTGTTGACCTTACCTGAGGGTACAGATGAATTCGTAGTTTACTGCGATGCATCACACACAGGCATGGGGTGTGTGCTTATGCAGAAGGGCAAGGTGATTGCCTATGCTTCAAGGCAATTAAAGGTGCATGAAAAGAATTACACCACCCACGACTTGGAGTTGGGTGCCGTGGTATTTGCACTGAAGTTGTGGAGGCATTACCTTTATGGTATTAAATTTGTGATTTATTCTGATCACAAAAGCCTCCAGCACCTGTTCAACCAGAAAGAGTTGAACATGAGGCAACGCCGCTGGATGGAAACCCTGAATGATTATGACTGCGAAATCAGGTACCATCCCGGCAAGGCGAATGTAGTCGCCGATGCCTTGAGCAGGAAAGAAAGGGTAAAACCCATTCGAATCAATGCCAAGAGCATTGAGGTTAAGAATAATTTAATTGAAAGGATTTTGGCTGCACAGCGAGAGGCTGTGTTGGAAGCTAATTACCCTAATGAAAAGCTGGGAGTAACTGAGGAGCAGTTGACTCTTAGCAAGGATGGAATCTTGAGACTGAACGGACCTATATGGGTTCCGATGTATGGAGGACTACGAGATGTTGTTCTCCGGGAAGCCCATAGTTCCAAATACTCAGTCCATCCGGGTGCTGACAAAATGTACCAAGACTTAAAGGCAAATTATTGGTGGATAGGCTTGAAAAAGTCTGTAGCCGCCCATGTAGCAAAGTGCTTGACTTGTGCTCAAGTCAAGGCCGAGCACCAAAAGCCGTCTGGCTTGCTACAACAGCCTGAACTTCCCGAGTGGAAGTGGGAATGCGTAACTATGGACTTCATAACCAAGTTACCCAAAACCAGGAAAGGAAACGATACAATATGGGTCATAGTCGATAGGCTGACTAAATCAGCTCATTTTCTACCCATCAAGGAGACGTATAGCTCCGATATGTTAGCCCAACTTTATGTTGATAAGATTGTAGCCTTACACGGCATACCTGTGTCTATTATCTCCGACAGGGATACTAGATGCACGTCTCACTTCTGGAAAAGTTTCCAGCAATCTTTGGGAACGCGTTTAAACTTTAGTACGGCTTACCATCCACAGACGGACGGTCAAAGTGAGCGTACTATCCAAACGCTAGAAGACATGCTTCGTGCATGTGCAATCGATTTAGGCGGTAACTGGGATAAAAACCTACCCCTGATCGAATTCTCCTACAATAATAGCTACCACACCAGCATAAAGGCTGCGGCTTTTGAGGCATTATACGGTAGGAAATGCAGATCGCCTGTTTGTTGGGCGGAAGTAGGAGAGGTCCAATTATCGGGACCAGAGATTGTTTTCCAGACGACGGACAAGATTGTCCAGATCCGGGAACGTCTCAAGGCTGCCCGCGATAGGCAGAAGAGCTACGCTGATCCAAAGCGTAAGGATTTTCACTTCGAAGTAGGTGAAAAGGTATTACTTAAGGTATCACCCTGGAAGGGGGTGATGCGCTTCGGCAAGAAGGGCAAACTGAGTCCGAGATACATAGGACCTTTTGAGGTCATTGAACGGGTCGGATCAGTTGCCTATAAGTTGAACTTGCCTGAAGAGCTCAATGGAATTCACAATGTGTTCCACATCTGCAATCTCAAAAAGTGCTTCGCCGACGAATCGTTGGTGATTCCACACACAGATGTGCATATAGATGAGAGCTTAAAGTTCATAGAAAAACCTTTGTCGATTGAAGATCGACAGGTGAAGAAGCTTCGCAGAAAGCACGTACCGATTGTAAAAGTCAAATGGGATGCTCGTAGAGGTCCTGAATATACGTGGGAAGTCGAAGCTACAATGAAAGAAAAATACCCCTATTTATTTGAGTAAATCTCGGGTCGAGATTTATTTTAAGGGGGTGAGGATGTAACACCTCGAATTTTTGTGTCTAATGATGTGTCAACACGTGTCATTTGTTTACACGTGGCATCTATAATAAATAAAGGACTAATTTTGACAAACCTTGAAAGTATATAAATTCAAGGGTTATAAAATGTCAACAAGGGTAAATATACTGTATAGTATCCCTAAATAATGCTTAAACCTTCAAACGAATAAATTATAGATCGTACAAAAACAAAACGCGAAAGAAAGTGAGAGATTACAAACTACAGGGGTTAACTGTGTCAACATGTTAATAATACCTCTGAGTGACCCTTTAACGTTCCAAAGACTTTGTAACGGTATTATACACTCACTAAAATAATATATATGAATTTCGCGAAGTTTCGATATGAAACGAGAAAGTTACGATCGAATTCGTAGAAGAAGGGTTAAAAGCGTCAACAGTGAAAGTTAAGGCTTTCCAATATAATTAATAAATAAACCGGGGACTTAATAGCGCGGGTAAATAACACGAGGCCCCTATCGGTAAATAACCGAGGGCCAAACCGCAAAGTTACCCCTTCAAACCCGAAGGGTCAGGTAAATCATTACGAAAGATTTCGTTATTAATGGCCAGATTCTGTAATCATAACAAAAGATTTAAAGTTTCTGAAATAATAACCTCTCGCGACCCGCGTGAAGGTTAGGGGTAAGTTGAGGCGGGCCGCGAGCCACCTCAATTACGCATCTGATTTGTCAAACTCAGGCGACCCGCATTATAGTGCATGGGAACTCCCATGCGGGTCGCGTAAAGTGCCCAGATGCAGAATTGTTGTAACTACTTGGCCTTTGGACCATTTGAACGATCAAACCTCAATCAATGAGGCATGGGCACCCTACAATTGACCCATATCACTCAGGGGACACCTACCCATCATCATGATCAGTAGTAGCATGTTGTGTAATGATTTTAGGCCTTGTTCTTGGCTATAAATAGCACCATTGTGCTCACAACATTCATCACATTCAAAACTCACTCATCTGATCATTCCAAGAGCTCTAAAGCATTCCCCTGTGTTCTTAAGTCTTCTCTTAAGCTTCTGTAAGTAATTCAACCTTTGTGGTTCCACATTTGCTTAGTATTTAGCTAAAAACCAAACCGTCGTAACTACGGTTTGACTTTACAATAAATCAGTAATTGTTCATTCTTATGACGAATCAAAAGTGGTTATGAGTTGGTATTTACGTGGGTAATAAACCTCTAAAATGGTTCCCCCTGATCACCACTCTAACTATGTCAAATGTCGAGTCAAACGTGCGGTTAAAAAGTCAACAGAAAGCTATTTTAGCGATTTATGCATAATCTGTAATGTATATGTTATGGAACCTGTTTTGACAATCATAAAACATGATAATAAGTATATAAACCTGTTTGCGCTCGTTTGAATCGATCATTTACTATATTGAACCGGTTCGGAGCCGAAAGTCGCATAAGTTTGACTTTTGCTTTGACTTCAGTTCTGACCCGTTTTAGTGAGGTATAAATATACCTTAGGACTCTCTTAGGACCAGGTCACATGTTGGTATAAACCTCTGTGGTCGGTTCATGAGTTATCCGAGTCTTTTGCGCAATTCCGTCATTCGCCTAAAAGTTGACCGTAACGGCCTTTTAAAATTAAAACAAGTATTTCGGACACGTGAACGGACCAAAACCTTGCTTATTAAATTATAAGCATGTCCTTAAAGTTTCACGTCAATCCGAGGTCTAGAATGAGAGTTATGCTAAAAGGCGCACTTTTAAGAAAGTTTTGTAATTAACGGCGCAATTAGCATAACACCCATCTAACCCAAGTTTTCGTCACCAAAACTTTTACCCACTGAGGTAAAATAATATTTTGGGAATTTTAAAGATTTTTAATAATTTTTACCTTGCTCATAACCTGCGGTTATGGCTACGGTTCGGTAAATACCGAATACGCCCTTTTTGGCCAAAACGGGAGTTCTACAAGGTCTTTTGACCCGATTCCAGTTGCCACTGGTTTTAAATAATAAATAAAGTATTTTAAGCTTTATAAGCTATTCGGGAAACTCAGATTTCCTGTAGAACTCGAAAAGCCCTTTTAAAGTCTTTAAAATGACCGAAAAGCCCCTACGGGGCATAATATAAACTTAAACTCGTTACGGGCATTACGGAAGGTATCCTACTGATACCAAAATACTTTTAAGGCATATTGACTTAGGAAATAAGCGTAGGACACTTATGGTTAACCGTTTCGCCTATTTGCGCACACGGTACGGCTCATGGAACTAGTTTTCGTGCAATAGCCGATATGGGTCAAATTATATTATTTGAACCCCAAAATCCAGAGTATGAACTATAAACCCATATAAAACAAGTCACTGAACTTGTTGAGTCCAAATCATACTCCATTCTCGGTTTTCGCCTTTTCGTGCGAATTAACCATATCTATGTATCGGAATCAACCGGTTTAAGCTACGGCTAATATAAGGACCGTTAGGATTCTAAGAGGTTAATTAAAACCTTCGTTCCAGATTAGGAGCCCCAGTAAAAGCTATCGGTGACTTGATCTAAATTAAGGATTTATACTTGCAAAGGTAAATACTTTAACTTATTTCCCCTATATGGGCTTGGGTTACGGTATATTAATACCGCTTGATTGAGCATTATATAATTCCATCGCTTAGGTGGTTAATTGATTAAATATGATTGGCTCATTTAAACAGTTTTGTTGCTTATAAGCCTTTGGGGGGTTTAATGACCGTTGTCCCGGATATCCTTGGCATCATTTTACGAAATGGCCACGACCATCGACATCCCGGTGTAGGCGTACACCCGGTATAAAGTGTCGACATTAAAAATTAAAAGACGTAGCCGTTGGTTTTTATACTACGGTTTTACGCAAACGTGGCGTGTCTATAAATCTTTAACCCGGCACGACCCGGGCTACCGAACGCATAAAAGAACATGTAAAACTTTCACAAGATCATTATGAATTTTCCCAAGTTAAAAAGAGTTTGTGCCTTGTGCATTCAAATCAATTTTAATAAACATTTTCAAATGTGTCAGTTGAATGTATTTACCAGTGTAAACTGACGTATTTTCCCCAAAAAGATTAAGTGCAGGTACCTAAACGTAAATTGGCTGGTATTAGCTCCCTAGCGTCGGGATAAGCCTCGCAAGCTTGATTGCAGTATCTGATGGAACAATACTTTATGATTATTTACGATCCACTGTGGATATTCAACTTCTGTAATACATTGATATTATCACCAGAGGTTGACATATATATATTTATCTTATGCTTCCGCTGTGCATTATATAATTGTGTGGTTTGACTATATTGTTGCCAACATCGTCATGGTAATCCCCCACCGGGCCCACCGGTGAGACACGTGGAAATCGGGGTGTGACACTAGAGGAGTTGACGTTGGAGTAGAACCTGACATCCCAAATTTCTCTAAGATATCATGAACATACCTCGTCTTGTCTATGAAAATTCCCTCAGGTAGTAGTTCAACTTGAAGTCCTAAGAAAAATTTCATCTCCCCCATCGATGACATTTCAAACTTTTGCTTCATAACTGATTCGAAATATTTGCATAGATTCTCATTCGTTAACCCAAATATGATGTCGTCCACGTATATCTGAACTATCAGAAGATGTCCGTCGACCTCTTTGGTGAAGAGAGTGGCATCCACTTTTCCTCGGATGAAGCTGTTGGCTAGTAGGTGTTGAGACAATGTCTCGTACCAAGCTCTCGGGGCCTGGTGTAAACCATACAACGCTTTATACAGCAAATAAACCTTGTTTTTGTGGATTGGATCGGAGAAGCCCGGCGGCTGTCTGACATATACCTCCTTTTTAACCTTCCCATAAAGAAACGCCGATTTAACATCTAACTGAAACACTTTGAAGTGTTTCCATGATGCAAATGCCCGAAAGATCCTAATTGCTTCTAGTCGAGCCACAGGAGCATAAACTTCTGTAAAATCAATACCATCCTGTTGACTAAAGCCCTGGACTACGAGTCGAGCTTTGTTTCGAACAACAACTCCTCGGTCATCTCTCTTGCATTTAAATTTTGTGTTAATTTTCCTGTGACCGTCATGCAAATCTACCAACTTCCACACTCCTAACTTCTCAAACTGACTCAATTCTTCTTGCATAGCATTGACCCAAGAATCTTTAGTTAACGCCTCTTTGTATGTTCTCTGTTCGATCTGCGAAATAAAACAACTATGTGAAAAATCAGTTTGTAAAGAAGCAACTGTAGAATAAAAGCAAGTAAGCCCTTGGTCAATTTGACGTCTTGTGCGAACGCCTGATTGCAATTCTCCTACGATCAAATCCTCTAGATGGTATGAAAGAGTTCTTGGCATCACTTCGCTTGGAACATCTACATCGCCCTCCAGATTGGTAACATTCTGATTTGCAACTTGTTCACTGACTGGGTTTGTTTGACCTGAAATCTGAATTTGCTCCCCCTCAGAATCTGAATCACCATGATCGAATACTGGTCCGTTCTCAGATTCTTGATTATCATACTCTGCTGTCTGATTATCATGAGCAACTTCATCTTGTTGAATATCATCATGTTCTCCAGTATTGCTTGGACCTTCTTCATCTTCATTTGAAGTTTGTCGAGGTCGACTTGAATAATACTCAGCTGGGAACCTTTCCTGAGATGATTCATACTCTCTTAGAATATCCAACTCATCAAAGAAATCTTCTTCTTCCTCTTCTCTCATGTCAAACGAATCCCATAAAGTATCATAGTGAAAACGCCATGAATCACCGGGATTTTGTAGTGGCATTGTATTGCCTTGACATTCAACATTTTGCACCTCAATAATCCGCTTCAAGCTTGGAACAAAGACTCGTTTCATAGGACTTGAATAACCCACAAATATTCCCTCGATGCTCTTTGGACCAAACTTACCAGAAGGTTCAAGAACTGTACAGGGAGACCCAAACGGTTTGAGATACTTTAGGTTTGGTTTGCGGTTGTTCATTAGCTCAAAACATGTCTTGTTGAATTTCTTGACTGTTAGAACCCGATTGAGCGTATAGCATGTGGCAGAAACTGCTTCTGCCCAAAAAATTATAGGTAGTTTGGAATCAGCAAGCATCGTCCTGGCCATTTCGATTAGAGTCCTGTTCTTTCGTTCAGCTACTCCATTCTGATGCGGAGTGTAAGGAGCACTAAATTCATGCAATATACCTCTTTCATCACAGTATTCTTCCATCTTGTTGTTCTTGAATTCAGTACCATTATCACTTCTGATTCTTTTGATACGCCTTTGGTACAGATCTTCAGTCTTTCTGAACAACGCCATCAAACTATCAAACGTTTCATCTTTGGACTTCAAGAATGATACCCACGAAAATCTGGAATAATCGTCAGTAACCACAAGATAGTAGAGATCTCCTGTAATACTTTTGACATTCACAGGACCAAAAAGATCCATGTGAAGTCTCTCCAGATGTCTTGAAACTGAATTGACTTGCTTTTTAGGGTGTGACTTTTTCTTCTGCTTGCCTTTGACACAGCTAATGCACTCCCCTTCCAGATGAAAACCTTTAATGTGAACACCCGTAACTAAATCATTTTGCACCAGATGATTCATTTTCCTCAGATGTATATGCCCCATCTTGCGGTGCCACAATTGCGATTCCTTCTCTGTTGCTCTAGACACAAAACAATAAGCCTGACCCGTGGTTGTAGTTGCTACACTCATATCCAACACGTACAGATCATTGACTCTTGGTGCCCTCATGATAATCCATTCTTCAGGGATAACAAATCCTGCTTCAAGATCAAACATTCTTTGTCTGTGAAGTGCGTAGTATACATCCTATCACAAATCTGCGAGATACTCAGCAGATTATTCTCAAGCTCAGCAATGTAATTCACTTTCTCAAACGTTACAATACCATTGGATAACGTTCCTTCACCAACTATTCTACCTCAATGATTACCAGCAAAACCTACATAACCTCCATTGAAATTTCTAACATCATACAGCAAAGTTGTCTTCCCTGTCATGTGCCGAGAAGCTCCATTATCCATAATCCATCTTGAAACGGATCTCGGAAGCTCCTGCGCATGTCAAAAACACTTAGTTAGATTTTGTTGCTACCCAAGCCTCTATCGACTCAGGTAACTAGACATCAAGAACAGTTCTTTTGTTGATCAATGGTGGAAAATTCTTATCATTGATTTTCAAGTTTTCTTCAGATCCAACCTCAACCTTTTTGTATAAGAAAAACTCATTTTTCTGAGGTTGACTAGATGGTTGGTCTTTCTTTTGAACATCTTTCTTCTCAGATTTTTGCATTTCTTTCTCAAGTTTCACATAGTAATCCAAAGGAACATTCATCTTTACCGGTGTGGTAGAAGATGATTGTTTTTCCATCTCAGAAACCTTTGGTTTTGGAGAAATTGTTTTCTTTTCAACAACTTTCAGTTTCCATGTTTGTTGAGATGACGCAACCCGTTTGTAAAATTTGTCATTTTTAGTTACTACATTCTTAACAGGTTCAGTTTTGACTTTGATATTTTCATTTTTCAAAATCTTTTTCTCAAAAATCAATGGAGCTTTTCCCTTCCCATCAACTTTCTTCTTTTGAATCTAAACAACTTCAGTCTTAGGCTTCAAGTTGGTACACTTTCGTGCAATATGTCCAACTTGATTACATTTGAAGCATGTTCGGGTGTCAACTACCGCACTTGTGCCTTCAGACTGAGGCTGTGAGGCCTTGTTCTCAAAGAACTCTTTGTTTGATTTTGAAAAGATTTTTGATTCTTCATCAGAAAGTGAACTTGAACTTGTCACAAACACTTTCTTCTCAACGAACCTTCTATTTTGAACGTTCTTTTTCGGATAAGTCTTACCACTCTGATATCCACCAGACCATTTCATTTCGATTGTTGTTATAAAAACATGGTGGAACAACAGGCTTCTTGTAGTAAGCTTTATCTTTTTCAAAATTCATTTGTCTTTTTGTGTGATTTAAAATGTTCACTTCTGACAGATCAACTTCAATCAATTTGAACACATTTGTCAGTTTAGCAACATTTACATTCTCCAGTGGAAACTCAGAATCCGAAAACAACTTATCTGATCCCAACATCTTATACATGACAAGATTAGGTTCTTCATTTAAGTTGTTTTTGGACTTTGATTTCGGAATGTC
Source organism: Helianthus annuus (assembly GCF_002127325.2). NCBI lineage: Eukaryota > Viridiplantae > Streptophyta > Magnoliopsida > Asterales > Asteraceae > Helianthus > Helianthus annuus. Next base: position 38,651,432 of record NC_035437.2, read on the forward strand.
TTTGTCCAAGAAACATTCATCTTCCTCAGTAGTGCCACTTTCAGATTTAAAAACATTTTCAACTACACTTTTCACAACTTCAGTCTGGACATTATCCTCATCAGAAGATGAAGTGTAACACCTCGAAAAATTCCGTCCAATAATGTATTGACACGTGTCATAAGGTTCCGGTATGTAAAAACAAACTTTAGAGGGACTAAAGTTGACAAACGGTGAAAACTATGGAACGTAAGGGTCCAAAGTGTCAACAATGGATAAATAGACTCTATAATAACCCTACATAATGTTTATAACCTTAAACGGATGGTTCATGGATCATACGACGCGGAAATTGCACAAAAGTGAGGAATTACAAACTATAGGGGCCAAAAGTGTCAACATGTTGAATTTATACCTGTGAGTAAACTTTTGGCAGACCCGAAACTTTTTAATGCTAAAATATACTCATTAGAATGTGTGGTAAAAATTTCGTGAAGTGTCGTTAACGTATGAGAAAGTTATGGCCAAAACCGTACTTGAAGGACTAAAAGCGTCAACGTCGAATTTCATGGCTTTTCGGTTGAGCGCAAAGTTATCCGAGGACATTACCATGTTGGTAAATGTCCCAAGGTTCTTAAAAACCAAGTTTGGGGGTTTACGAGTCAAAATAACTAGCCGAAACCTCGTATACGAAGACCAAGGACCAAAACTTCAATATTAAAGAGATTTGAGGATCAGATGGGGCTAGGTGTCACACCTAGGACCCTAGGCGTGACGCGAGGCCTGCCCAGGTCCAGAATTCGCGAAAATTGCATTTTGGGTCCGAATTTAAAGTGCATAACAGCTGCCATCACCTCCTTTTGCTCCAATTAAATCCCATGCATGCCTAGTGCAACAGTGTGCTACCTCCAACCTCTGAATTCCCCTCATAAAGCAGATCATTCATTCATTTTCTTGGGCATTTGCATTGTGATCAAGAAACTCTCAACTCTCAAGAACACTCTCAAGACTTTCTGGAGCAAATCTGAACGACAAGGCCACCTCCAAGCGTTAGCTAAGCTTCATTAGGACCTTGGTAATCCGTTATATCAACCTCTAATTCGTTCTAGCATAGATTAATTGCTAAAAGTCAAACTGTTGTTCTTATACTTTGACTTTTCGATTAAACGAGTTTTACTCAGTCATTTCTCAAATTGAAACCACAAATATGTTGGTATTTATGTGGGAAACAAACCCTCAAAAGGGTATTCTCTGATTCCCACTTTATGCATGCTAATTGTCGAGTCAAACTTGTTTCTAAAAAGTCAACAGAAGTTGTTTTTGCAAAAATAAGCTTGAATGGTAATGTAGATGACATGCAATCCGTTTGATCATCAAAAATAACTTATAATGGATATAAGAATGTGTTTTATCATCATCAACTCGACAATCTTTAGTATAAATACGAATCGGAACCGAAAGTCTTGTAAAACGACTTTTTCGTAGACTATCGATTCGGATTCGTACATGGATGTTTGAGATCTGTATTAGAGAGTATTTTTGACCATTTTTATTTTGGTTAAACTTTCTGGAATTTTTATTGCTTGAGTCTATGTTTAGCCGATTCATTTGCATGTTTCCGATTTATGCTTAAAGTTGACTATTTTGCCCTTTTTGATATAAAACGTGATTTTTGGAAAAGTAAAAGAGTAGAAATCTTTATTTCTAATATATAAACTTGCACCGAAAATTTGAGATCAGTTAGTGGTCCAGATTTTGAGTTATGGCCGATATCGTAAAACTATATCTTAAAGTTACATAAACGGCGCATTTCGCGTATAACCTATTTCAGGCCACGTTTGATACAAAACTTTTTACCCACTGATGTTATATAATATTTTGGGATTTTTGATGATTTTTATTTAATTTTTGGCTGATCGTATCTTAGATCGCTTAGTCGATTCGGTTAATGCCGGTTTTGACCGTTTAAGCCATAAAATGAGTTTTATACATCCTTTTGACCCGAAACCTTTTTCCACTTTTTTTATATGTTAAATAAATTATTTTGAGCATTCTGGAAATATAAAAATCTCAGCTTTCTTTTGAAAACCCGGAAACGGCCCTAGATCGCATTTTTAGCATTTCTAACGCATAGTAAGCGTTATACTCATTTTAAACATATAAAACTCATACCTACTGATGTAATTAGTATAATTTCATATAATAACAGTAAGTATAAATGTTTGAATTCAGATTTCCAGTTTTGGCAGTTTTAGCCCTTGTGAAATTACTAAAATACCCCTACGGTGCATAGTTTGATTTTAAATGATAAGTTTGGTATATGGGTCATACCCTACTGTTATAATATGTTAAATGAAGTATATTTACTGTATAAACCAGACCCGAAACTCAGATTTCTAAATTGACTCTTTTATAATCTTTTAGATGACCAAAATGCCCTTCTAAGGCATAAATTGAGTTTGAAATTATTCAGGGCATAATAGAACATAAGTTACTGATATTATATCATACTTAAAGCATATTATCTCAGGGAACTTGCATATGACTCTTTTGGTTACCCGTAACGCCCTTTATGCGTTCGGTTCGGTTTACGTAACTAGTTTGCGTAAATTGACCGAAACGGGTCAAACGTTATCATTTTTATCTCAAAATCCAGAATGTATTTAGTAAACCCATATTATACAAGTATTCAAACTTGTCGGGTCTAAATCACATTCTATCCGGTCTTTCGCTTAATCATGCGTCTTAACCGTATATTTCCTTAAAACTAACCGGTCTAAGCTTAGACTTAATAAAAACCTGTTAGTATTCTAATTGGTTATTTATACCATCGTTCTAGACTAGAGTTGTCCGGTAAATTGTACCTACGCTTACTTAAGTGAATACGGCTGAGTTATTATAATTCTTGTTATTTAAGACAGGAGCTAGCTCAGGTAAATACTTTTAACTTATTTTCCCTTATACGGGCTTGGGATACGGTATTATAAAAATACCGCTTGGTCGGGTGTAGAAACTGTTTAATCGGAGATGATTAAATTGCATAATCTCGTTTTAATCTGTGTTGATTGATAACAAATAACATTGGGGGTTAATGACCGTGTCCTGGATATCCTTGGCTCATTTTAAAAAAGTGAATGGCCACGACGTAAGCACAAGGTGTAGGCAGAACACCTCCTGTTGCATATGTATAACGTATACTCACTCGTGAGAGTATCTTCTTGTGAGATTATATTTGTGGTGTGTCGATTAATCTTGTCCGGCTTGTATTGTATAATCACCGGCCCTAAATGTTGGACAACCATGTAAATCGGATACAAGATTTTTATTAATAAAATTGTCCCAAGTATAAAGATTAATTTTGCCTCTGTGCATTTTAATCAATGTGTCAAGATGTTTTGTGCCGTTTGCCCTCGAATTACTTTTCAAACTCTTTTTCCAAAATGAGTCAGTTAATTGTATTTACCAGTGTAAACTGACGTATTTTCCAAAAGGTTAAGTGGCAGGTACTATGCGTAATTGGCTGGGAGCTCGGGGCGTCACTAGGGAATCTTGCAAGTTCTAGATGCCTAAAGTCTATTGAACAGTTTTCTTTTATTGATCCGCCTGTGGATCCTTTACCTTCCGTTGTAATACTCTGACATTACTTATATTCGGAATGTAATATACTTATCTTTTGCTTCCGCTGTGCATTTATATAATGTGTTGTTTGTCTATGATGATGCCAACTACGTCACTATACTCCCCACCGGGCCCACCGGTGACACGTGGAAAATTCGGGGTGTGACAGGTTGGTATCAGAGCCAACGCTGAGTGAATTAAACACTATCCTAATGTGTTTAATCTCAGTGACACAATTGCACATACTTGAGTCTAGACTTAACATAGGAATACTCCCGATTCTAATATGGAATTTACTGCTTCCGATTATTTTTATATTGGATACGTCGCCAAGCGAAGAAGCCGTAATAGGAGTTCTCCACACCGGAGCCCGAGATGCTGAGTCTCGTACCGTGGCTAAAATGGAACGAACATCCAAGGAGAAAGCATTCAGAAATAAGATGAAGAAGAAACTCCTTTTACTGAAAATCGTTTTCCTTATTAGTCCTTATAAGGACATAATTATCTTTTAATGCCTACGGGCCAAACTTATTTAAAACATCCATTAGTGATGTAGTGCCTACGGGCCAAACTTATTAAACATCCAATAGTGATGTAGCGCCTACGGGCCATACTAATTGTCATATAAGACAAAAGGCAGTGGTGGTCTATGACTCCCTGTCAAGAAAAGGTAATGAACTTTGATTCACACCTAAATGCCTCGATCCCAGACGATCATGGCTTATAAACTAAACTTATCCACGTGACTAAGCCTTTTGTGCTATTACTAAATGCCTCGATACCAGATGATCATGGCTTATAAATTAAACTTGTCCACGTGACTAAGCCTTTTGTGCTATTACTAAGTGCCTCGATCCCAGACGATCATGGCTTATAAATTAAACTTGTCTACGCGACTAGGCCATTTGTGCTATTATTAACTTATAAATTGGGATTTATGAAAAAAAAAATCCTGAATAAAATAAATATCTTTCCTTCTCTGCCAGTATGCAGTTTAAAAAGGATCTTAAAGGTAAGACCTAGCCTACACGGCCAAGATGGTGAAACCTACTCAGGGATTCAGATCCTTGTTAACACCTAAGAACGTGTTAACACTCTTGACAAATGTGACTCGAAAAGTCACAACAGTCATCCTTATATTGGACTCCTCCAATTCTCTTGTCTGGCCTAGTAATTAGAAATCATGGCTTAAGTCATCCTATAAGATGATCATATTATAAACATCCGTTAGTGATGAAGTGCCTGCGGGCTAAACCTGTTGTCCAATAAGATAACACGACGGTTGTGGTCTACGACTCCCTGTCTAAAAACATTGGACTAGGTCCAAACATAATAGTCTATAAGATCAATGCGATCATGACTAATATCATCTAATAGGATGATCATGTTATTTAACATCCCTTAGTGATACTTTGCCTACGGGATATAATATATTGTCCAATAGTGACAAGACAATAGTAATTTTTTTTCTTTGCCCAAGGGGGTGAGCTATGCTCAAATCCCATAGTCTATATGATCAACGCGATCCTGACCAGTATCATCAGTATGATCACCAAAATATTAACATCCCTAGTGATGAAAAGCCTATGGGCTATACTTTGTTCTATTTGAGATAGGACAAAGCTGGTGGTGGACTTTATGACCCCCTGTTCAAGTGGTGGGTTATACTCAACCCTAACAGTATATATGATCAGTACGATCATGACTAATATCATCTGATACGATGATCCTATTATTTTATAGAATATTTGAAGTACAATCTTGGGCCTCCCTATCTTCATAAGGAGACTTCAAGAAGTACTTTCCGACTCAAGGGTTATGATTGTATGCATCCTGACGGTGAATTAGATAACGAAACTAGAGTAATACAATAAACACATGGTGGATACGCTGCTGGTACTTCCTATATATAAGTGTGTTTATTGTACTACCCTTCGTGGTGTTATCCTGAATCACCGATAAGATCTATATCACCCACGGGTTATATGTTATATTGTCCATTAGAGACATTGTCGGTTATGACCATTGTGGTACATCGTCGAAGGTGATGGGCAATGCCCAAGCCTTAAAGTCTATGAGATCGATAAGATCATGACTAATATACTCAATAATGATAATTATATATACATATATGTATATAAGTAAACATCCATTAATGATGTCCTAGGTATTGCCTATGTGCCAAAATAAAAATAAATCGCCTTTCCAGACGATGACAAGGGTAGCCTATTACTCCCTGTCCAATGGTGAAGAACTAGATTCAAACCTTAAAACCCCTAATCTAACAAGATTGCGGATTATAAATTAATGTCTTCTATGACAGGCATTTGTTGCCATATCTTATAACGTCGTATGCAACAAGGCCTTCGTGCCATATGATTATTTATGTCCTCCCTGACGGACTAATGTTTCATATTTTAGAAAGCCATTATGGCAAGCCTTCGAGCTATCTAAAATCATCTATATGCCAAAGACAGCTGGGACATTTTGATCCCATGTTAAAAGGGTAACGGACTCGGTCAAAACCCTAAAGGCCATTAATGATCCTTGTGTGACTTAGGCCGAATATGATTGATGTACACACAGATAACACTCCTTAGGAATGTTTATATGGTTTAATAATACCATGATTAATGTATGATAAGTCATCAGAGCGATGACTAGCTGCTGAAGTGCACACAATAAATTGCTACATTTGGCACTTAATACCAAAAGATTCGAGTAGGGAAAACTCGTATAAGACAAACAACAGTCGCAATGCTAGAGATGCGACAAATGTTAACGGTGCAACAAGAGCGAACCTCAGGAGTTAGTACTCTATGATAAGCCCCGTTCAACTGAGGGCGGGTGCCCCTACAAATATTTCGTCTCATGCAAACCCAGAGATTTCAATGGCGAAAAGGAGCAATTGATGCTATGGAATGGCTTGAGGAAATGGAAACGGTTGTGGACATCAGCGATTGTGCTGATAAGGACGTGGTAAAATTTGTTTCACAATCTTTTTAGGGAGAGGCTCTTGTATGGTGGAGGGCTATGATGCAGTCCACGGGGAAGATTCCCCTATACCTTATGGGATGGTCCAAGTTTGTGGACCTTATCAAAGAAAACTACTGTCCACAACACGAAGTGGAAAAGGTGGAGACAGATTTTCTGACTCTCACAATGAAAAACCTAAATTGCCAGCAATATGTTACCGACTTCAACCCCCTATCTAGACTGATACCCTATTTAATTACCCCAGAACCAAAACGCATTGCGCGTTTCATCGGTGGTTTGGCACCAGAAATAAAAGGGAATGTTAAGGCTTCAAGGCCAATCAACTACAGATCAGCTGTAGATTTATCCTTCTCTCTCACTCTAGATATAGTGAGACAAAAGTCGTTCATGAATGAAACTAATGACAAGGGACAAAGGGAAGAGGATAACTCTCAGAACCCTAAGAAGAGCAAATCCAAGCTCAACAATAACCAACAGGATTCCAACAAAAAGCCTACATACAAAACCTGCAAAAGAAGACATCGGGGGCAGTTTCGATTAAACCAAAAGATAAAGCAATGTGGCATCTGTAAGAGAACGGGCCACCAGTCCCACGAATGAAGGGACATGAAGGATGCAAACTGTTTCAGCTGTGGTGAAAAGGGGCACATCTGTACTAATTGCCCTAAGGCTGCCAAGAAAGGAGCGGCTAGGTCTGGGAAGAATAAGAAAGGAACCGCCTAGACTATCGGTTGAATACCTGAGACAGTGCACGTCGATAATAGCATTAGGTACGTCCTTTACCGTTTAGCATTGATAGTGACTGCCGAGTATTTTTACATTGATGCAAGGGATAATAAACATTTAGCAAACCATAAGCTTAGCAAACTCTGGATCATATTCATAATGACTCCATATATTAAATGTGAGGTATAACCTACCAATGAAATCTTTAATGACCTCTCACCCATCCTCGGAGAAAACCCTTTCATAAGAATCTGGAGTACTCTCCCTCAGAAAGAGTACGACAATATATATTATATAAATTATTTTATTATTTTTCTCATTGTTTTCTATCGTCTGCGAATGCCAAACTATGTTTGATAAGGGTACCATATGAGGATTTGCGTATCCTAGTGTGTCCCATAGATTGCTTCCATGCCTGATCAGTATGGAGGTTTAATGCAAGGGATCCCCGAAGATATCCTAATAGTCATATTGTACTAAAGTCGACTAGTAGTATTCAAAGAAGATATCCAAAATAAAAATGTCCTTATAAGTATCTCTACTTAGGGCATCTTTGCAAAGGCAAAGGGAATGTGTCATTTATCTGACACCGACAGCGATAGATTAGCCAAAGCCTGAGAATACGGAAATCTCTGACATCTTTATGTGTCATAATTAGCTTCTTTATAAGAATTACCATGTTCACCTCTCGAGAGGCAAGTAGAGTTAAGATCTATATCCCATTTCGGGTTATTCTATTATGAAACCTTCAAGGTAGCTAGTACCATCATTGGAAGAACCGAAACCCCGATTAAGTAAGTTTTAAAATAAAGGATTCATATAGCCTAACTCGATATCCTAAAGAAATCGGTATTGTTAATTAAGAAAGACGGTTCATTCTGCTTATGCATTGAATACCACAACCCAAATTAGGCAACAATTAAGAATTTCCATCAGCTGCCCAGGATCGTCGATTGCTCGACTAACTGTGAGAATTAACTATCCCTTAAGATTAGTTTTAAGTAATGGTTGGAATAACCATTTCACATTTAGATAAGCATTTCTATAATAGTTGATGTATAAGTATCAAGGCTACTCCTTTGGGGACCTTGCTTAGATGGAATGTTGATTATCTATTGTTAAATAGAAGATTGGTAAGTCCAATCATCCGGTCTGATAGTTGCCTTTGAAACAACGAATAAGATCAGGCAAATCCATGATCATCTGTAAGATTGCCGGTTTTGGCAGAAAAATCAAAGAGTTATGAAAATAGCAACCCTCCTAAGTCCTTGTTAAGAAATAAGGTTCATCAAAGACATCACTCTGGAAGGGTGTGCCAAATTAATAAGTATCAGGCTAGTTAAGCTCTGATTATATATAAAAATCATTCAAAGGAATCGAATGTATCATAGATCATATAACTTTTGAGCTAAAAGCCTATTTAAGGAGCTTGGTGGAGCTCGCAATGTATTGCACCCTAAGGATTAAGGGATATGTTTCGCCAATAAGTCAAGAAGCACTATCACATAACGGTTGGAAGACTTGTGATATAATGATAAACCCGTATCGAATACGGATCCAAGGCACAAAGATTTTCACTTCGATGTAGGTGATAAAGTGTTGCTTAAAGTATCGCCCTGGAAGGGGGTGATGCGATTTGGTAAGAAAGGCAAGCTAAGCCCGAGATACAAAGGACCTTTCGAGATTGTCGAACGTGTCGGGTCAGTTGCTTACAAGTTAAACTTGCCTGAAGAACTTAGCGCTATTCATAATGTGTTCCACATCTGTAATTTGAAGAAGTGTTTCGCGGACGAATCACTAGTTATACCGCATACAGATATACACATAGACGAGAGTTTGAAGTTCGTGGAAAAGCCATTGTCGATTGAGGATCGACAGGTGAAGAAGCTTCGAAGGAAGCATGTACCTATTGTTAATGTCAAACGGGATGCCCGTAGAGGTCCTGAATATACGTGGGAAGTGGAATCCACGATGAAGGAAAAATATCCTCATTTGTTTCAGTAAATCTCGAGGTCGAGATTTCTTTTAAGGGGGTGAGGATGTAACACCTCGAAAAATTCCGTCCAATAATGTATTGACACGTGTCATAAGGTTCCGGTATGTAAAAACAAACTTTAGAGGGACTAAAGTTGACAAACGGTGAAAACTATGGAACGTAAGGGTCCAAAGTGTCAACAATGGATAAATAGACTCTATAATAACCCTACATAATGTTTATAACCTTAAACGGATGGTTCATGGATCATACGACGCGGAAATTGCACAAAAGTGAGGAATTACAAACTATAGGGGCCAAAAGTGTCAACATGTTGAATTTATACCTCTGAGTGAACTTTTGGCAGACCCGAAGCTTTTTAATGCTAAAATATACTCATTAGAATGTGTGGTAAAAATTTCGTGAAGTTTCGTTAACGTATGAGAAAGTTATGGCCAAAACCGTACTTGAAGGACTAAAAGCGTCAACGTCGAATTTCATGGCTTTTCGGTTGAGCGCAAAGTTATCCGAGGACATTACCATGTTGGTAAATGTCCCAAGGTTCTTAAAAACCAAGTTTGGGGGTTTACGAGTCAAAATAACTAGCCGAAACCTCGTATACGAAGACCAAGGACCAAAACTTCAATATTAAAGAGATTTGAGGATCAGATGGGGCTAGGTGTCACCCCTAGGACCCTAGGCGTGACGCGAGGCCTGCCCAGGTCCAGAATTCGCGAAAATTGCATTTTGGGTCCGAATTTGAAGTGCATAACAGCTGCCATCACCTCCTTTTGCTCCAATTAAATCCCATGCATGCCTAGTGCAACAGTGTGCTACCTCCAACCTCTGAATTCCCCTCATAAAGCAGATCATTCATTCATTTTCTTGGGCATTTGCATTGTGATCAAGAAACTCTCAACTCTCAAGAACACTCTCAAGACTTTCTGGAACAAATCTGAACGACAAGGCCACCTCCAAGCGTTAGCTAAGCTTCATTAGGACCTTGGTAATCCGTTATATCAACCTCTAATTCGTTCTAGCATAGATTAATTGCTAAAAGTCAAACTGTTGTTCTTATACTTTGACTTTTCGATTAAACGAGTTTTACTCAGTCATTTCTCAAATTGAAACCACAAATATGTTGGTATTTATGTGGGAAACAAACCCTCAAAAGGGTATTCTCTGATTCCCACTTTATGCATGCTAATTGTCGAGTCAAACTTGTTTCTAAAAAGTCAACAGAAGTTGTTTTTGCAAAAATAAGCTTGAATGGTAATGTAGATGACATGCAATCCGTTTGATCATCAAAAATAACTTATAATGGATATAAGAATGTGTTTTATCATCATCAACTCGACAATCTTTAGTATAAATACGAATCGGAACCGAAAGTCTTGTAAAACGACTTTTTCATAGACTATCGATTTGGATTCGTACATGCATGTTTGAGATCTGTATTAGAGAGTACTTTTGACCATTTTTATTTTGGTTAAACTTTCTGGAATTTTTATTGCTTGAGTCTATGTTTAGCCGATTCATTTGCATGTTTCCGATTTATGCTTAAAGTTGACTATTTTGCCCTTTTTGATATAAAACGTGATTTTTGGAAAAGTAAAAGAGTAGAAATCTTTATTTCTAATATATAAACTTGCACCGAAAATTTGAGATCAGTTAGTGGTCCAGATTTTGAGTTATGGCCGATATCGTAAAACTATATCTTAAAGTTACATAAACGGCGCATTTCGCGTATAACCTATTTCAGGCCACGTTTGATACAAAACTTTTTACCCACTGATGTTATATAATATTTTGGGATTTTTGATGATTTTTATTTAATTTTTGGCTGATCGTATCTTAGATCGCTTAGTCGATTCGGTTAATGCCGGTTTTGACCGTTTAAGCCATAAAATGAGTTTTATACATCCTTTTGACCCGAAACCTTTTTCCACTGATTTTATATGTTAAATAAATTATTTTGAGCATTCTGGAAATATAAAAATCTCAGCTTTCTTTTGAAAACCCGGAAACGGCCCTAGATCGCATTTTTAGCATTTCTAACGCATAGTAAGCGTTATACTCATTTTAAACATATAGAACTCATACCTACTGATGTAATTAGTATATTTTCATATAATAACAGTAAGTATAAATGTTTGAACTCAGATTTCTAGTTTTGGCAGTTTTAGCCCTTGTGAAATTACTAAAATACCCCTACGGTGCATAGTTTGATTTTAAATGATAAGTTTGGTATATGGGTCATACCCTACTGTTATAATATGTTAAATGAAGTATATTTACTGTATAAACCAGACCCGAAACTCAGATTTCTAAATTGACTCTTTTATAATCTTTTAGATGACCAAAATGCCCTTCTAAGGCATAAATTGAGTTTGAAATTATTCGGGGCATAATAGAACATAACTTATTGATATTATATCATACTTAAAGCATATTATCTCAGGGAACTTGCATATGACTCTTTTGGTTACCCGTAACGCCCTTTTTGCGTTCGGTTCGGTTTACGTAACTAGTTTGCGTAAATTGACCGAAACGGGTCAAACGTTATCATTTTTATCTCAAAATCCAAAATGTATTTAGTAAACCCATATTATACAAGTATTCAAACTTGTCGGGTCTAAATCACATTCTATCCGGTCTTTCGCTTAATCATGCGTCTTAACCGTATATTTCCTTAAAACTAACCGGTCTAAGCTTAGACTTAATAAAAACCCGTTAGTATTCTAATTGGTTATTTATACCATCGTTCCAGACTAGAGCTGTCCGGTAAATTGTACCTACGCTTACTTAAGTGAAAACGGCTGAGTTATTATAATTCTTGCTATTTAAGACAGGAGCTAGCTCAGGTAAATACTTTTAACTTATTTTCCCTTATACGGGCTTGGGATACGGTATTATAAAAATACCGCTTGGTCGGGTGTAGAAACTGTTTAATCGGAGATGATTAAATTGCATAATCCCGTTTTAATCTGTGTTGATTGATAACAAATAACATTGGGGGTTAATGACAGTGTCCTGGATATCCTTGGCTCATTTTAAAAAAGTGAATGGCCACGACGTAAGCACAAGGTGTAGGCAGAACACCTCCTGTTGCATATGTATAACGTATACTCACTCGTGAGAGTATCTTCTTGTGAGATTATATTTGTGGTGTGTCGATTAATCTTGTCCGGCTTGTATTGTATAATCACCGGCCCTAAATGTTGGACAACCATGTAAATCTGATACAAGATTTTTATTAATAAAATTGTCCCAAGTATAAAGATTAATTTTGCCTCTGTGCATTTTAATCAATGTGTCAAGATGTTTTGTGCCGTTTGCACTCGAATCACTTTTCAAACTCTTTTTCCAAAATGAGTCAGTTAATTGTATTTACCAGTGTAAACTGACGTATTTTCCAAAAGGTTAAGTGGCAGGTACTATGCGTAATTGGCTGGGAGCTCGGGGCGTCACTAGGGAATCTTGCAAGTTCTAGATGCCTAAAGTCTATTGAACAGTTTTCTTTTATTGATCCGCCTGTGGATCCTTTACCTTCCGTTGTAATACTCTGACATTACTTATATTCGGAATGTAATATATTTATCTTTTGCTTCCGCTGTGCATTTATATAATGTGTTGTTTGTCTATGATGATGCCAACTACGTCACTATACTCCCCACCGGGCCCACCGGTGACACGTGGAAAATTCGGGGTGTGACATGAAGTGAACGTGACATCAATCGCGTCCGGAAATTTCACTTCATTATCATCCTCATCATTAACCAGCCCTGATTTTTTCTTTGAATAATTGTTTAAAACTGGTGGAGGAACTTGATGTCACACCCCGACCACGTAGGACAACAAACCGTGGCGGAAACGTCGGGGAGTGTTGTAACAGAAGCTATCGCTTCACAACCATGGATACAAAAAGTGTTTCGTTTTATTGATATAATTAAACATTACATTGTCTTAACACAGAATAAACAAGTTTTACATTGTCTATCACTATTATTATGTCACTAAGGCCTCGTCCAGATCCTATGTGACGCATGCATCCTAGTAATCAATCAAGCATCAACACCTGAAACATATGTAAAAACTTAGTCAGCAAAGAAATGCTGGCGAGTACATAGGTTTTATAAGAGTATCAGAATTCATGGCTAGTTTAAGTGTTGCAATACTTTATTAAAACTTTGTTTTGAAAAGAGTATAATATTGCAACTTAATTAACCAACTCAAATCAAGCGGGTTATAATTTATAAAACCTCGTAGCCATGATTCTTAACCCAAAAACATTTGCTTTAGAAAACCAACTTGTAAAACATCTTGTAAAAGCTCGTTAAAAACTCGTATAGTTTATATCTCTTAGAAAAACATCGTTGTGTGACATCGTTTCAAAATCGTTTACCCAAGTGAACTAAATAACGCCACGATATGTAATATGATGAAAACACTTATATATAAGAAGTGCCAGCGGCGTATCTACCATGTTTTCACCATATTACCCCCGTCTCGTTATCTAAACACTTAACCAAAAACCAATCGTTTATCGAAATCGTTTAACATCGTTTCCAAATCATTTACTCGTTCCTAAATCGTTTCCAATCGTTCCCAATCGTTTATTCGTTTCCAAATCGTTTAAATCGTCATCGTTTTAATTGTGAAAACTTATATATGGTCGTCTCGTTAACAACATTCAAACCTTTGTGACTCGTCCATCGTTCAACTTGTTCTCGTATTAACAAACCACCAAAGGGTAAGTTCACAAACATCAGATTCAGTCGCTACCCACAACCCCCACACATAACCATGGGTGTAGTAAAGTAACAGGATTTGTCAGATCCTATGGTACCATAACCTAATACTGGTCGGCTTGATCAATGCAAATGAATGTCATTCGTTATGTAACTACAACCAACAAGTTCGTTCACTTTATCGAAATCGTTCTTTATTTAGTAAAAATCGTTTGAAATCCTCGTTTAAACTTTGAAAACATTTCGTACACATGAATCACCCCAAAACATTTAAAAATAGTAAAATAGGGGAACTATGTACTCACATGTAGTGCAAAGTATCCTCGATCAAATAGAACTTCAACAAACTCAAGCAAACCAAAGGAATCAAGTAGCACCTAGTAATCGAACCACTAGTCAAACCATAGACGCCTAAATCAGAAGATCGGACAGAATGAGGTCTTGTAAACCAAATGAGTGTTGGAACTCATGTGATATTGTTTAACAAAGCCTACATTCTAAAACAGAACCTAAACTAAGTGCTTTCGACCCATCGCGACCCATTAAGGTAGCTTACACTACTTTAACGTGTCGTGCACGCAAAAGCGCGTTCGAGACGTCTAACTAGTCCTATGACAAGTATTATATGCCCATACATGTTTAATTATGTTACATAATCAGTTATGTGTCAAAAGTTTAGGTTACATATGCTTAATTACCAATTATGTTTGAAAAGGGTATTTTGGTAATTTACTAAGGGCACATAAACTACTTATCATGCGACTAATCAAACCTAAGTGACCATAAGGTATAACCCCGGAAGGTTATTCCCTACGCTACTATGGTCACTAAACGTGTTTGGTTGGATCCTAATGATCGACCAAACGGGTCGTGTTCGAAAGTCTAAGCGGGTGTTTAGTCCGCTTGACTTACGACTCTACATAAGCACTAAACTAAAAAGCGACGAGCTAAACATGTCGAAACATGTTTAGATAAGTTAGAAAACAGGTTTTGATATTAAAACAAATGGTTTTGACATCCTAGAGTAGTTTGGTTACAAAATACGCGAGAAAACGCATTTTGGCCGAAACTACGACTCGCCACTGAGCCTAGATACGTGGTAATCAGTAGGTATAGCCACTAGGGACTATAACCATCGTGATTACGCTCACGTTATGAAGTTCAAACGAACTTCGCGTTGACCATAAACTGGTCAAAGCAGAAAGTCAAACACAGTTTGACTTTAACGATAGAAACGAACGAAAAACGCGAAAGAATACTTACAGAAGGTCCCCGCAAGGTTTGATTCCAAGTAATCTCAGGTAGGCAGTGCACAAACACAACCACTTAGAGAAAACTCAGATCAAATGTGGGAATGAATGAAGTGGGGGTTGGGTATTTATAGGAAATCCACAACCGTTAGGATCGTTTCTTGGAAACCGAGCTTCGATCTGAGCCTTACACCTCGCACCCACTGATTTACAAAACTATTGGCACCTAAAACCAGCCCATAGTTTAGGAGAAACCATGTGCATAAGTGTGTAACAACTGGGAATAGCTGGAAAGCATTTCTGCTGATTTGGGAGGGGCTTACGGACCGTAAGCAACCCCATACGGTCCGTAAGGGACCTGCAGACCAGCTATGTTTTCATTTTGACAGTTTTGGCCCCTGTGCGCGTATGGTCGAGTTTTGGCACTTCAAACACCCGTCAAACCCATTTTAAGGCTCTAAAATGAAGTTAAAGTGTAGGGAACTTGAAATATGCTCAAAAATATGCCGGATGTCGGTTCTTTTGGTCGTATGATTGCGTTGTTCGGTTAATTACGACGGAAGTCGTAACGAACGCAAAAACGATCCAAATTAAGCGACGAATGGAATTTTATTATGCCAAACACTAAAACAAAATATTTTAATGCTTACATAAATTTTTGGATGTCCGGATGTATTCAGAACGTAAGATATGCGTGAAAATGTAAACTTGTGCACTTTTTGACGCTTTTAGTCCCTATTGATCAATAAAGTTTATTTTAGCATACCGAACCCCTCAAAGCCTATTTCTAAGCTATGTAAAGGTAATTCAGGGTATGGTTAACTTATGATCAAGTTCCGGAGTGTTCGTTACTATACAAATCGGTATAGTTTCGTAGTTTGACATAAATAGTCCCTGCGATTGAACAAGGTTGATTTTAACACACCAAACCATCCAGAACTTATTTCAAAGTTATGTGGAGGTTATTTAAGGTATGTTAAGCCTATTTCACTATTCCGGAGTGTTTGTTGCATTCAACAGGTTATATTTACGCATTAGTGCGCGTATAACCTTCCAGAAAGCGATTTAGAGCTTGAAATTGGAATCGAATCGAATTGTAAAATCACCAAACACAAATACACACAAAATAACACCAAAACACATATAATAACACCAAAGCACATTGTTTTATTAATAATCAACATTGTTTTATATCGTACAGAGCTTACAGAGCACAGTTGTCACAGTCTCCCCTACTTCAGGAAATTTCGTCCCGAAATTTTAACTAGAGGAAGCTTGTGAAAACAAATGTGGATATTTGGTTATCATCTGGTCCTTACGTTCCCAAGTAAATTCTGGGCCACGTTTGGACTCCCAACAAACTTTAACCAAATGAATCCGTTTGTCCTTCAACTGTTTGAATGTACGGTCCACTATCTCCACGGGTTTCTCGACAAAGTGCATCGTATCATCGATTTGGATCTCGTCGAGAGGTATGTGAAGATCAGCGTCAGCTAAACACTTTTGTAGATTGGACACGTGAAAAGTCGGATGAATATTTCCAAGCTCTGGAGGTAGCTCTAATCGATAGGCAACTTTCCCAATTCTTTCCACGATCTTGAATGGTCCCACATATCGAGGTGCAAGTTTTCCTTTCTTTCCAAATCTCATGACTCCTTTCCAAGGTGAAACCTTGAGCAGGACACGATCTCCGACTTGAAATTCTAAGGGCTTGCGTCGCATATCCGCATAACTCTTTTGACGGCTTCTAGCTGTCACAAGATTATCGCGAATTTTCTTGATTTTATCTGTTGTTTCTAGAACGAGCGCAAGTCCAGTAAGCTGAGCTTCACCGGTCTCGTTCCAACAGACAGGTGAACGACATTTTCGACCGTAGAGAGCTTCGAATGGTGCCATTTTGATGCTAGCATGATAACTATTGTTGTAAGAGAACTCGATCATTGGCAGATGAGAATCCCAATTACCACCAAAGTCTATCACGCATGCTCTAAGCATATCCTCCAAAGTTTGAATCGTCCTCTCGGATTGTCCATCTATTTGGGGATGATAAGCAGTGCTTAGATATAGTTGGGTTCCCATAGCAGATTGCATGGTCTTCCAGAAATGAGATGAAAATCGAGCATCACGATCAGAAATGATATCCAAAGGAACACCATGTCGTGAAACAATCTCATCAACATAAATCTTTATAAGTTTATCAGCAGATAGGTCCTCGCGAATCGGGAGAAAATGAGCTGACTTCGTTAATCGATCGATAACAACCCAAATAGCATCATGACCTTTAGACGTACGCGGTAATTTAGTGATGAGATCCATCGCAAGGCTCTCCCACTTCCAAACCGGTATCTCTGGTTGTACAAGCAAACCAGAAGGTCGTTGATGTTCAGCCTTGACTTTGAGACAAGTTAGGCATTTCGATACATAAAAGGCAACATCTTTCATCATACCAGGCCACCAGAACTTAGTACGAAGATCCTTGTACATTTTATCAGCACCTGGATGGATAGAATATCGAGACTTGTGAGATTCGTCCATCACTAGGGCGCGAAGATCATCTTGTTTCGGGACCCACAAACGATCCTTGAAATAAAGCAAACCATCGCCTTTTGCTTCGAGTTTAAGCTCAAGCTGATGTGGTAATTCCATACCCATCAAATTTTGTGAGACACAAGATTGCTGATGTGACAACTCGTATTTAACCGTCTCTTGTATTACGTGTAACTATATGAGCATTTATGTGATTACGTGAATTTGATTAGCGAATAAATACTGCATGTTACGTGATTGCATGTGAGTGTGTATATTGTTCATAGAACCGAATAGTAATTTGGCTACACAAGCCCTTCGGGCCACACACATCCGACTCGAGCCCATGGGGCGGCCCAAGTGAGGGTTCGGCCCATCCCCTAATCGTTTACACTTTGAGATGTAGTAACTATCTCACACTTTTACCAAACATCCTAACACACACACAAACCCTAGAACACGCTCTCTCTCTCTCTCGATCGGAACCAAGGCAGCCGAACACCCCTTTCCATCGAAGCTTTTGGATTCAGGTCATTCCCTTTCTCATCTCGGTTAGTAGTATGTTTACCGATTGTGAGTTTTATATGTATGTTTAGATGATGATATTGTTGTTATTCGGATTACATGATCGGTTAGGGTTTATGCTAGTAACTCGGTTCATATGTTGTATAATATGTTGTATGCATGATAACCGGATCGAAGTTTACTATCCTTGTTATTGTTCTTGTTGTAAATTGGATTGACTGCATGATGGACCGAATTCTTGTTAATCGGCTGTGATGAGTATGACTTATGAGTGCGATTATGAATTAGGTTGCATGATAGTCCATAACGTGGTTAATCACCTGGTTCGATAATTTGTTATGCATACTGGTAATTGATTGTTCTTGATGATGATGAATTGATATGTTGAATAGCGATTAACTGCTGTTGAATACGGAAATTATTGTGTTTGATCTGATTGGTGAAACTGTCAAGTTGTTCGCTGAAATTACGGAATGATTGTTACTGATTAATTATGGAAATCTGTTACACTTTCTCCCGACCAGGGTTGCGACTCGGGAACCCTTAGTCTCGACTCGGGACCTCCTTACCGACACAAAACAGCACAACTCGAGACCAGCATTGCGAGTCCTGTTGCGACTCCAGACCTGACTCGAGACCACCCAGTCTCGAGTGACATATGCATCAGCCGAGACCTCCTTGTTGCGACTCGAGACCCCGAAACCAGTACATCTCGAGACCGACTAGTCTCGACTCGAAATCGTTAGTCTCGACTCGAGACCGTGAACACTTGAACACTATTGGACTTTCACTGTACGAGCCCAACTGATTGGGTCGGATACTTGGACTTGTTACGTGATTTCTATTGAACTGCTGCGAATACTTGTGCATGCCATGTTTGTACTTGTGTACAATACGTGTAGGACATACGTGTTATACTTGAATACGAACCTGACTTGTATAATAACCATGTTAGGACGTGGTTGATCACTATATAGCTTAACCGAACTTTGTGTATCTACCGAGCAATCCAAGGTGAGTTCACACAGCCAAGGCATGGGATTCCCGGGTTGGGAATTGGGTTGGAAGATTTGAATTGGATAATTACTCGTACTTACGCTATTGCTAGACTATATACCATCGTCCTCAGGTTAGTCAGGACACTTACGTAAAACCTAAGTAAACTAGTATCTACCACTGTCTCCCGGGTCGGGAGGACACTTAAGTAAAACCTACGTAAACTCATACCTACTACTGTCTTCTGGGTCGGAAGGACACTTACGTAAAACCTACGTAAACCCCACGCGTACCACTGTCCTCGGGGAAGGGCACTCACGTAAAACCTATGTGACCTTGTACGTATTCCTGTTCTCGGATTAAGAAGAACACACATGGTTACAATAGTCTAGTAAGGATAAACATGGGAAGCCCCCATTAGTAATAAATATAATCATGGGAAACCCCCACTATTAGTACATACATACATGGGAAGCCCCCACTAAATGAACATACGATTTTGCTATTCCGAACTTGCTTTCTGTGAACTCGCTCAACTAGTTGTTGACTCTCTGCTGCATGCCTTGCAGGACCTTAGGTACTTATGGAGCTTGCACAGGGAGGAGCAGGTCGTTGTGGGACATGGATCGTGGATGCCATGTTAAACGTTTAAACAATTGAACTTATGATTTACACTGGGTTTACATACTTATGCTTCCGCTACTCAAATTATGTTTTGTTGGACATCAATTATATTGTGATGGGTTTCATTGATTACTTTTAATTTTTAAATGCTATGTTCAATATGATTGGTGGCTTGATCCTGGTCATGTCACGCCTCCAAGCGGTGGTACTCCGCGTGTGGATTTTGGGGGTGTGACAGATTGGTATCAGAGCCATTGGTTATAGAGAGCTAGGTTTTAATATGGGAAAAACGTTTTTATTAAAACCAGACTATAACCAGAACAGTGCTCTCAACGATCCACAACGACGCTTCGCTCCACGTGCAAGCCTCAACATCCTAGGTAATATGGTTTATGTTTATATTGCCTACTTGCTAGATTACATAGAACCTTGCTCGTAGTATGCTTAGATACACATGACACTATCGCATGAGAATACCTATGTGCTTACACTCTTCTGTCATCGCACTACTCGCGAACCATTCTCACTTATGCTACTTTCACTATGAAGATCATGTCTGGACGTGTTAACATGGCTCAAGCCCAGTTGACGGCTCTCATTAACGAACAAGTTGTTGCGGCACTTGCAGCCGCACAAGCAGGAGGTATATCCTGTAGTTATAACTCACACTAGGATCTTTAGGTCCTACACTCCTAAACCAACTCTTGTGTTTAACCTTGTCCTATTCGTACACAATAGGTCAACACGCACCACAACCTGTTTGCACTTTCAAGAACTTCATGGACTGTCGTCCAAGTACGTTCAGTGGCACGGAAGGAGCAGTGGGACTACTCCATTGGTTCGAAAAGCTCGAGTCAGTATTCGAGATGTGTGAATGCCCTGAGGCTCGCAGGGTCAAGTACGCCACTGGTACTTTGGAAGGGATTGCTCTAACTTGGTGGAACGCGCCAGTTCAGATTTTAGGGCTGGCAGCTACTAACGTCACCCCTTGGAACGATTTTAAGGAACTGATCAAGCGAGAATACTGCACGCGTGATGACATTCACAAGTTGGAAGTGGAGCTTTATCATTTGAAAATGACGGGGTCAGAAATCGAAGCTTACACGAAACGGTCGAACGAACTGGCCATCTTGTGTCCAACTATGGTGGACCCTCCAATTAAGCGCATTGAGTTGTATCTCAAGGGTTTAGCGCCAGAAATCTAGAGCCACGTGACATCGGCTAATCTCGACAACATCCAGGATATTCAGCGACTCGCTCATCGTCTCACTGATCAGGCAGTGGATCAGGACAAACTACCGAAACGTATCAGCGCTACTACTGCTACCACTCCAGCTGCTACTCCTGCTACCCCCAGTGACAACAAGAGAAAGTGGGAAGGGGATTCTAGCAAAGGTTCAGCGACAGTTCAGTCTCAGGCTCAGCAGCAGAAGACTGACCATTACCAGAGTCCCAGTCAGCAGTTTTCTGGTAGTCGTGGGCAGAGAAGATATCAGGGAAATCAACCAAAGTGCCACAACTGTAACAGGCACCACAGCGGCCAATGCAACAAGGGTCGTTGCCAAAGGTGTCTCAAGATGGGCCACGAGGCCAAAGACTCAGAACCAGCAATGGCAGCAACAGCGAGGCAACAGGGGATGCTTTCAGTGTGGTGCTGAAGGCCATTTCAAGCGGGATTGCCCCCAGATAAACCAGAATCGCAACAACAACAACAATCAGGGCAATGGTAACAACGGTGGGAACAATAATGGCAATGAAGCTAGGGGTCGAGCTTTCGTGCTAGGTCAGGGTGACGCAAGGAACGATCCTAACGTGGTCATGGGTAAGTTTCTTCTCGACGAATTTTACGTTACTGTTTTGTTTGATTCGGGTGCGGATACAAGTTATATGTCTTTGAAAGTTAGCCAAATGTTAAAACGTACACCCACACTTCTAAACACCAAGCATGTTGTAGAATTAGCTAATGGTAAGAGTCTAGAGGCCACGCACATAGTTCAGGGTTGTAATCTTACCCTCGCGGGTCAGACTTTCTTCATCGATCTCATTCCCATAGTTTTAGGTAGTTTCGACATCGTCATTGGTATGGACTGGTTATCTCAACATCACGCAGAGATCCTATGCAAGGAAAAGATAGTTCGCATTCCTCGTTCTGGTCAGGAACCTCTCGAAGTTCAAGGCGACAAGAGTAGTGCTGTGGTTGGCATCATCTCCTTCTTGAAGGCTCAGAAATGTTTGCGAAAGGGTCACACCGCCATTCTGGAACTTGTCACCGATGCATCAGCAAAGGAAAAGAAATTGGAGGACATTCCAATAGTTCGCGACTTTCCACAAGTGTTTCCAGAGGAATTACCTGGTGTACCGCCTCATCGCCAGGTCGAATTTCAAATCAAGCTCGCTCCGGGAGCAGCACCCATAGCTCAAGCACCGTATCGTTTAGCTCCAACTGAACTGGAAGAACTGTCAAAGCAGCTACAAGAGCTCTTGGAAAAGGGCTTTATTCGTCCAAGCTTGTCGCCTTGGGGAGCTCCAGTACTATTTGTCAAGAAGAAGGATGGTACCTTCCGTATGTGCATTGACTACCGTGAACTGAACAAGGTAACGGTGAAGAATCGTTATCCTCTTCCACGTATTGATGACTTATTTGACCAGTTGCAAGGGTCGAGCTACTACTCCAAGATAGACTTGAGGTCAGGATACCATCAGCTGAGAGTCCGGGATGAGGACGTCTCCAAAACCGCATTCAGAACTCGCTACGGCCACTACGAGTTTCTAGTCATGCCGTTTGGGCTAACGAACGCACCGGCAGTCTTTATGGACCTTATGAACAGGGTGTGCAAACCCTACTTAGACAAGTTTGTGATTGTTTTCATCGATGACATACTGATCTACTCCAAGAGTCAGGAGGAACACGAGCAGCACTTACGGCTTATCTTGGAACTTCTTCGAAAGGAACAGTTGTACGCCAAGTTTTCAAAATGTGACTTCTTGCTTCGTGAAGTCCATTTTCTAGGCCATGTGGTAAACAAGGATGGGATCCATGTTGATCCATCCAAGGTAGATTCGATCAGGAACTGGCCTGCACCGCGTACACCAACGGAAATACGCCAATTCTTGGGTTTGGCGGGTTATTACAGACGATTCATTAAGGATTTCTCAAAGATTGAACAGCCGCTTACGCTACTGACACAGAAGGGTGTCACCTACCGTTGGGGCAATACTCAGGAAACCGCTTTTCAGCACTTAAAGGATAGACTTTGCAATGCACCTATCCTCTCATTGCCAGAGGGCACGGACGATTTCGTGGTTTATTGTGATGCATCCATTCAGGGTCTTGGATGCGTGTTAATGCAGTGCGACAAGGTCATTGCTTACGCTTCGCGCCAACTCAAGGTTCATGAACAGAACTACACGACGCACGACTTAGAGCTGGGAGTTGTTGTTTTCGCGCTTAAGATATGGCGACACTACCTGTACGGTACCAAGTGTACTATCTACACCGATCACAGGAGTCTCGAGCATATCTTCAAGCAGAAGGAATTGAACATGCGTCAATGTCGATGGGTTGAACTACTGAACGATTACGAATGCGCTATCAAGTATCATCCAGGCAAAGCCAATGTTGTGGCTGACGCTCTCAGTCGAAAAGACACTCCACCTAGACGCGTACGAGCACTACAGCTCACCATTCAGTCTAGTCTTCCGGCACAGATACGAGATGCTCAGGTAGAAGCATTGAAACCAGAAAACGTCAGGGCTGAAGCCTTACGCGGCTCAAGGCAATGATTAGAACAGAAGGAAGACGGTGCCTACTATGTAACAGGGTGTATTTGGGTCCCACTATATGGCGGTTTACGAGAACTCGTGATGGATGAAGCACACAAGTCTCGCTACTTGGTACATCCAGGGTCGGATAAAATGTACCACGATATCAGGACGACGTATTGGTGGCCTAGCATGAAGGCCCACATCGCTACCTATGTCAGCAAGTGCTTGACCTGTGCAAGAGTCAAGGTAGAGTATCAGAAACCAGCAGGTCTACTCCAGCAACCAAAGATACCACAATGGAAATGGGAGGAAATTTCCATGGATTTCGTTACTAGCCTGCCTAGATCCCAGCGTGGGAACGATACCATTTGGGTGATCGTGGATCGACTCACAAAGTCTGCTCATTTCTTGGCAATCAAAGAAACAGACAAGTTCTCCACATTAGCAGACATCTATTTGAAGGAAGTGGTCTCAAGGCACGGGGTGCCCACCTCTATTATTTCGGATCGCGATGCACGATTCAATTCGGAGCTATGGCAAGCAATGCACAAAGCTTTTGGCTCACAGCTAGACATGAGCACAGCATATCACCCTCAGACGGATGGACAGTCTGAATGCACGATACAAACTCTAGAAGACATGCTTCGGGCATGTGTGATTGATTTCGGCAACAGCTGGGAAAAGCATCTCCCTTTAGTGGAGTTTTCATATAATAACAGTTATCACACCAGCATCCAAGCCGCTCCATTCGAGGCATTGTACGGGCGTAAATGCCGGTCACCTCTCTGTTGGGCAGACGTGGGGGATAGTCAGGTCACGGG
Organism: Helianthus annuus; assembly: GCF_002127325.2. Classification (NCBI taxonomy): domain Eukaryota; kingdom Viridiplantae; phylum Streptophyta; class Magnoliopsida; order Asterales; family Asteraceae; genus Helianthus; species Helianthus annuus. The sequence continues at coordinate 38,675,985 of NC_035437.2, forward strand.
TCCAGAACTTATAGTGGACACCACGGAAAAGATTGCACAGATACGACAACGCATGGCGGCGGCTCGCGACCGTCAGAAAAGCTACGCGGATAAGCGTAGGAAGCCATTGGAATTTCAGGTCCGGGACCGGGTTTTACTTAAAGTCTCACCCTGGAAGGGTGTGGTTCGTTTTGGCAAACGGGGCAAACTCAATCCGCGGTATGTCGGACCATTCGAAATCATAGAAAGAATAGGCAAAGTAGCCTACAGACTAAACCTACCAGCTGAACTCGGTGCAGTTCACAACGTTTTTCACGTGTCGAATCTGAGGAAATGCCTGTCAGATGAGACCCTCATAGTTCCCTTGAAGGAGCTCACTATCGACGAGCGGTTGCAGTTCGTCGAGGAACCGGTAGAAATCACGGACCGGGATGTTAAGGTCCTCAAGAACAAGAGAATCCCTCTTGTTCGAGTTCGTTGGAACTCCCGTTGCGGCCCAGAGTTCACCTGGGAACGAGAAGATCAGATGAAAGAAAAATACCCCCAATTGTTCACGAACAGTACAACCACTACTGAGGCTGAAGCTACCACGGAATTTCGGGACGAAATTCCAGATCAACGGGGGGAGGATGTGACACCCCAGGAAAACCAGTAAACGATACAACTTACCTAGCTTCCTTAGTGAGTACGTACCAAATTTCGAGACGAAATTTCTTTTAAGTTGGGGATAATGTGACAACTCGTATTTAACCGTCTCTTGTATTACGTGTAACTATATGAGCATTTATGTGATTACGTGAATTTGATTAGCGAATAAATACTGCATGTTACGTGATTGCATGTGAGTGTGTATATTGTTCATAGAACCGAATAGTAATTTGGCTACACAAGCCCATTCGGGCCACACACATCCGACTCGAGACCATGGGGCGGCCCAAGTGAGGGTTCGGACCATCCCCTAATCGTTTACACTTTGAGATGTAGTAACTATCTCACACTTTTACCAAACATCCTAACACACACACAAACCCTAGAACACGCTCTCTCTCTCTCTCGATCGGAACCAAGGCAGCCGAACACCCCATTCCATCGAAGCTTTTGGATTCGGATCATTCCCTTTCTCATCTCGGTTAGTAGTATGTTTACCGATTGCAAGTTTTATATGTATGTTTAGATGATGATATTGTTGTTATTCGGATTACATGATCGGTTAGGGTTTATGCTAGTGACTCGGTTCATATGTTGTATAATATGTTGTATGCATGATAACCGGATCGAAGTTTACTATCCTTGTTATTGTTCTCGTTGTAAATTGGATTGATTGCATGATGGACCGAATTCTTGTTAATCGGCTGTGATGAGTATGACTTATGAGTGCGATTATGAATTAGGTTGCATGATAGTCCATAACGTGGTTAATCACGTGGTTCGATAATTTGTTATGCATACTGGTAATTGATTGTTCTTGATGATGATGAATTGATATGTTGAATAGCGATTAACTGCTGTTGAATACGGAAATTATTGTGTTTGATCTGATTGGTGAAACTGTCAAGTTGTTAGCTGAAATTACGGAATGATTGTTACTGATTAATTATGGAAATCTGTTACACTTTGTCCCGACCAGGGTTGCGACTCGGGAACCCTTAGTCTCGACTCGGGACCTCCTTACCGACACAAAACAGCACAACTCGAGACCAGCATTGCGAGTCCTGTTGCGACTCGAGACCTGACTCGAGACCACCCAGTCTCGAGTGACATATGCACCAGCCGAGATCTCCTTTGTTGCGACTCGAGACCCCGAAACTAGTACATCTCGAGACCGACTAGTCTCGACTCGATATCGTTAGTCTCGACTCGAGACCGTGAACACTTGAACACTATTGGACTTTCACTGTACGAGCCCAACTGATTGGGCAGGATAGTTGGACTTGTTACGTGATTTCTATTGAACTGCTGCGAATACTTGTGCATGCCATGTTTGTACTTGTGTACAATACGTGTAGGACATACGTGTTATACTTGAATACGAACCTGACTTGTATAATAACCATGTTAGGACGTGGTTGATCACTATATAGCTTAACCGAACTTTGTGTATCTGTCAAGCAAACCAAGGTGAGTTCACACAGCCAAGGCATGGGATTCCCGGGTTGGGAATTGGGTTGGAAGATTTGAATTGGATAATTACTCGTACTTACGCTATTGCTAGACTATATACCATCGTCCTCAGGTTAGTAAGGACACTTACGTAAAACCTACGTAAACTAGTATATACCACTGTCTCCCGGGTCGGGAGGACACTTACGTAAAACCTACGTAAACTCATACCTACTACTGTCTTCCGGGTCGGAAGGACACTTACGTAAAACCTACGTAAACCCCACGCGTACCACTGTCCTCGGGGAAGGGCACTCACGTAAAACCTATGTGACCTTGTACGTATTCCTGTTCTCGGATTAAGAAGAACACACATGGTTACTATAGTCTAGTAAGGATAAACATGGGAAGCCCCCATTAGTAATAAATATAATCATGGGAAACCCCCACTATTAGTACATACATACATGGGAAGCCCCCACTAAATGAACATATGATTTTGCTATTCCGAACTTACTTTCTGTGAACTCGCTCAACTAGGTGTTGACTCTCTGCTGCATGCCTTGCAGGACCTTAGGTACTTATGGAGCTTGCACAGGGAGGAGCAGGTCGTTGTGGGACATGGATCGTGGATGCCATGTTAAGCGTTTAAACAATTGAACTTATGATTTACATTGGGTTTACATACTTATGCTTCCGCTACTCAAATTATGTTTTGTTGAACATCAATTATATTGTGATGGGTTTCATTGATTACTTTTAATTTTTAAATGCTATGTTCAATATGATTGGTGGCTTGATCCTGGTCATGTCACGCCTCCAAGCGGTGGTACTCCGTGTGTGGATTTTGGGGGTGTGACAGCTGAGCTTGAAGAACACGAGTTTGAAGATCAGATAGTGTTTGAACAGAATGAAGCTTGACTCGCTCTTTTCGACTAAGCGCATCGGCCACGACATTCGCTTTACCAGGGTGGTAGCGAATCTCGCAATCGTAATCGTTCAAGAGTTCAAACCAACGTCGTTGCCTCATGTTCAGCTCTTTCTGATTAAGAATATGCTGGAGACTTTTGTGGTCTGTGAAAACCACACACTTCGTTCCATAGAGGTAGTGTCTCCAGATTTTAAGCGCGAACACCACAGCTCATAACTCAAGATCATGAGTCGTATAGTTCTTCTCGTGGATTTTCAACTGTCTAGATGCATATGCTATAACCTTACCTCGTTGCACGAGGACGCAACCAAGGCCTAAGTTGGACGCATCGCAATAGACAACGAAATCTTTGCCTCCCTCGGGCAGAGATAGAACAGGAGCATTACATAACTTTTGCTTCAGCGTTTGGAACTCTTCTTCTTGCTTGGGTCCCCACTCAAAAGGCCTATTCTTCTGAGTCAAAGCAGTGAGTGGAACCGCAATCTTCGAGAAATTGGAAATGAATCGGCGATAATAACCAGCAAGACCAAGAAAAGATCGAATCTCTGTAGGCGTCGTTGGCGTACTCCAATCCTTAATAGCAACAATCTTGGATGGATCCACATGAATACCCTGCTTGTTGACTATATGACCCAGAAACTGAACTTCTTTAAGCCAGAATTCACACTTGGAGAATTTAGCGAAAAGTTGTTCCTTCTTAAGGAGTTCCAACGTTAAACGAAGGTGTTGCTCGTGATCGGCTCGAGTCTTCGAATAAATGAGAATATCGTCGATGAACACAATAATGAACTTGTCTAAATAAGGTTTACAGACCCTATTCATTAAGTCCATAAAGATAGCTGGAGCATTCGTCAAGCCGAAAGGCATGACTGTAAACTCATAATGCCCATATCTTGTGCGGAAAGCAGTTTTGGGAATATCTTCTTCGAAAACACGAAGTTGATGATACCCAGAACGCAAACCGATCTTAGAAAAACATGAAGCACCTTGCAGCTGGTCAAAGAGATCATCAATTCGAGGTAGGGGATATCGATTCTTGATGGTAAGCTTGTTAAGCTCACGATAATCGATATACATTCGGAAAGACCCATCTTTCTTTTTCACGAAGAGGACTGGAGCTCCCCAAGGTGAAAAGCTCGGACGAATGAATCCTTTATCAGATAACTCTTGAAGCTGTTTCGATAACTCTTGCATCTCTGAAGGTGCAAGACGATAAGGTGCTTTCGCAATTGTGTTGGCATTGGGTACAAGGTCGATATGAAACTCAACTTAACGAACTGGAGGCAAACCAGGCAGTTCATCAGGAAACACCTCTGGATAATCCCGAACAATCGGAATATCCTGAATACTCTTACTCTTGTCTTTCTCCTCGGTGACATGTGCTAGAAAAGCAACATATCCTTTTCTCAAATAACTCTGGGCCTTTGTACACGACATAAGCTTCAAACAGCCAGATGGCTTCTCGCCACGAACTTCCAAAAGATCGCCAGACGGAAGAGGAATACGAACAATATTATCAAAACAAACCACCTCAGCATGGTGTTTGGTTAACCAATCCATTCCAACGATAATGTCGAAGCTCCCAAGTTGCATTGGCGTGAGGTCAATAGGAAAAAGATGGTTATCAAGGTTCAACTGACAATCACGAATAACAGAATCGAGAACAAGAGGTTTGCCAGTAGCAACTTCGACAGATAAAGGTTTCCTCAATTTAGTTCTAGGTATCGCAAGCAAAGGTTCAAAAGATAACGAAACAAAACTTAGATCAGCACCAGAATCAAAAAGAATAGATGCGGGTCGATTGTTAACAAGGAACGTACCGTTGACAACAAAGGTACCATTGACAACGAGGTTGTCAGCTCGAGCCTCGTTTACATTCAGATTGCACGCTCGTCCATGAGCGGGATCGACAATAGGAAAAACATAAGAGGCATTGAAAATATCGACAAAACACAAGAAAGGCGATCATTTGTTCGTTACCTCGAACAAACAAACGACACGCAGTGACTAATCAAAGTAAAGAATCAAAATAATGCATCGCGAAGACATGCTCGCCTATAAGTGAACACTCACCCCAAGAGTTCCCAGGTAAGAGTGACTGGTCCGATTATGTGGATTTGTACGAACACTCTAGCCTTAGACAGAAAACTCAGGGTACAGGCATTCACTCTTCCAGTTTGCACGTGTTCACATTATTTTAACCCAAACTTTGACGAGATTTTCAAAATTCAAAAGGCACTAAGCCAAATATGAATCAACTGGAAGGGTTCAAAACCATATGACAGAGGGTTCAAAACCTAGTAATCAATCATCCTAGAACGGATGATTAATTTTTTTCGAAGCAGATTCGGATTTGTGTTCTCGTTGTGGTTATCACCTAAGGATAGGTGATGGTTTTGTTTTAAAATCTAAACACAAGTAAACTTGTGTTAGGGTCCTAAAGTTATAGTCTAGGTCAAAGCATTACTAATAACCTAGTTCCCTATAACCATTGGCTCTGATACCAACTTTCTTCTGTCACACCCCGACCACGTAGGACAACAAACCGTGGCGGAAACGTCGGGGAGTGTTGTAACAGAAGCTATCGTTTCACAACCATGGATACAAAAAGTGTTTCGTTTTATTGATATAATTAAACATTACATTGTCTTAACACAGAACAAACAAGTTTTACATTGTCTATCACTATTATTATGTCACTAATGCCTCGTCCAGATCCTATGTGACGCATGCATCCTAGTAATCAATCAAGCATCAAAACCTGAAACATATGTAAAAACTTAGTCAGCAAAGAAATGCTGGCGAGTACATAGGTTTTATAAGAGTATCAGAATTCATGGCTAGTTTAAATGTTGCAATACTTTATTAAAACTTTGTTTTGAAAAGAGTATAATATTGCAACTTAATTAACCAACTCAAATCAAGCGGGTTATAATTTATAAAACCTCGTAGCCATGATTCTTAACCCAAAAACATTTGCTTTAGAAAACCAACTTGTAAAACATCTTGTAAAAGCTCGTTAAGAACTCGTATAGTTTATATCTCTTAGAAAAACATCGTTGTGTGATATCGTTTCAAAATCGTTTACCCAAGTGAACTAAATAACGCCACGATATGTAATATGATGAAAACACTTATATATAAGAAGTACCAGCGGCGTATCTACCATGTTTTCACCATATTACCCCCGTCTCGTTATCTAAACACTTAACCAAAAACCAATCGTTTATCGAAATCGTTTAACATCGTTTCCAAATCGTTTCCAAATCGTTTACTCGTTCCCAAATCGTTTCCAATCGTTCCCAATCGTTTACTCGTTTCCAAATCGTTTAAATCGTCATCGTTTTAATTGTGAAAACTTATATATGGTCGTCTCGTTAAAAACATTCAAACCTTTGTGACTCGTCCATCATTCAACTCGTTCTCGTATTAACAAACCACCAAAGGGTAAGTTAACAAACATCAGATTCAGTCGCTACCCACAACCCCCACACATAACCATGGGTGTAGTAAAGTAACGGGATTTGTCAGATCCTATGGTACCATAACCTAATACTGGTCGGCTTGATCAATGCTAATGAATGTCATTCGTTATGTAACTACAACCAACAAGTTCGTTCACTTTATCGAAATCGTTCTTAGTTTAGTAAAAATCGTTTGAAATCCTCGTTTAAACTTTAAAAACATTTCGTACACATGAATCACCCCAAAACATTTAAAAATAGTAAAATAGGGGAACTATGTACTCACATGCAGTGCAAAGTATCCTCGATCAAATAGAACTTCAACAAACTCAAGCAGACCAAAGGAATCAACTAGCACCTAGTAATCGAACCACTAGTCAAACCATAGACGCCTAAATCGGAAGATCGGATAGAATGAGGTCTTGTAAACCAAATGAGTGTTGGAACTCATGTGATATGGTTTAACAAAGCCTACATTCTAAAACGGAACCTAAACTACGTGCTTTCGACCCATCGCGGCCCATTAAGGTAGCTTACACTACTTTAACGTGTCGTGCACGCAAAAGCGCGTTCGAGACGTCTAACTAGTCCTATGACAAGTATTATATGCCCATACATGTTTAATTATGTTACATAATCAGTTATGTGTCAAAAGTTTAGGTTACATATGCTTAATTACCAATTATGTATGAAAAGGGTATTTTGGTAATTTACTAAGGGCACATAAACTACTTATCATGCGACTAATCAAACCTAAGTGACCATAAGGTTTAACTCCGGAAGGTTATTCCCTACGCTACTATGGTCACTAAACGTGTTTGGTTGGATTCTAATGATCGACCAAACGGGTCGTGTTCGAAAGTCTAAGCGGGTGTTTAGTCCGCTTGACTTACGACTCTACATAAGCACTAAACTAAAAAGCGACGAGCTAAACATGTCAAAACATGTTTAGTTAAGTTAGAAAATAGGTTTTGATATCAAAACAAACGGTTTTGACATCCTAGAGTAGTTTGGTTACAAAATACGCGAGAAAACGCATTTTGGCCGAAACTACGACTCGCCACTGAGCCTAGATAACGTGGTAATCAGTAGGTATAGCCACTAGGGACTATAACCATCGTGATTACGCTCACGTTATGAAGTTCAAACGAACTTTGCGTTGACCATAAACTGGTCAAAGCAGAAAGTCAAACACAGTTTGACTTTAACGATAGAAACGAACGAAAAACGCGAAAGAATACTTACAGAAGGTCCCCGCAAGGTTTGATTCCAAGTAATCTCAGGTAGGAAGTGCACAAACACAACCACTTAGAGAAAACTCAGATCAAATGTGGGAATGAATGAAGTGGGGGTTGGGTATTTATAGGAAATCCACAACCGTTAGGATCGTTTCTTGGAAACCGAGCTTCGATCTGAGCCTTACACCTCGCACCCACTGATTTACAAAACCATTGGCACCTAAAACCAGCCCATAGTTTAGGAGAAACCATGTGCATAAGTGTGTAACAGCTGGGAATAGCTGGAAAGCATTTCTGCTGATCTGGGAGGGGCTTACGGACCATAAGCAACCCCATACGGTCCGTAAGGGACCTGCAGACCAGCTATGTTTTCATTTTGACAGTTTTGGCCCCTGTGCGCGTATGGTCGAGTTTTGGCACTTCAAACACCCGTCAAACCCACTTTAAGGCTCTAAAATGAAGTTAAAGTGTAGGGAACTTGAAATATGATCAAAAATATGCCGGATGTCGGTTCTTTTGGTCGTATGATTGCGTTGTTCGGTTAATTACGACGGAAGTCGTAACGAACGCAAAAACGATCCAAATTAAGCGACGAATGGAATTTTATTATGCCAAGCACTAACACAAAATATTTTAATGCTTACATAAATTTTTGGATGTCCGGATGTATTCAAAACGTAAGATATGCGTGAAAATGCAAACTTGTGCACTTTTTGACGCTTTTAGTCCCTATTGATCAATAAAGTTTATTTTAGCATACTGAACCCCTCAAAGCCTATTTCTAAGCTATGTAAAGGTTATTTAGGGTATGTTTAACTTATGATCAAGTTCCAGAGTGTTCGTTTCTATACAAATCGGTATAGTTTCGTAGTTTGACATAAATAGTCCCTGCGATCGAACAAGGTTGATTTTAATACACCAAACCATCCAGAACTTATTTCAAAGTTATGTGGAGGTTATTTAAGGTATGTTAAGCCTATTTCACTATTCCGGAGTGTTTGTTGCATTAAACTGGTTATATTTACGCATTAGTGCGCGTATTACCTTCCAGAAAGCGATTTAGAGCTTGAAATTGGAATCGAATCGAATTGTAAAATCACCAAACACAAATACACACAAAATAACACCAAAAACATATAATAACACCAAAGCACATTGTTTTATTAATAATCAACATTGTTTTATATCGTACAAAGATTACAGAGCACAGTTGTCACAGTTGATGATACCCCACCCCTGTTCCATCAGAGAATACATATTTACCTGCTTTGTTTTTCCCGATAGGTTTGGGAACAATATGTTACAAAACAAAGCTTGCGGAGTTGTAACTGGTTAATTTTAGATTGATGCGCTCATTCTCAATCTTACCATCTTCAAACTGAAGCTTCAACTTAGCAATCTCATCCAGTTGCTTGTTGATTTATTCTTCTTTGTGTCTAAGAACTCCAATTAAATGCTCATTTTCTTTTCTTGTTTTACTGTTTCGTTCATCAGAATCTTGAATCGTTTATTTTAACTTGTTAAAATTTTCTGAGAATTGACGATTTTCATGAATTAGTTTCTCGTTTTGTTTCCTAATTCTTTCTTCTTCAATTTTATCATTGTCAATTTTCTCAGTTAATTTTTTAACTTGATCATTTGAAAATTTGAGCATTTTATCACGATCAAGAACCTTATTTTCAACCATTCTGACTCTTTTTGTCAGATCATCAACCTTCGTACCATTGAGATAAGCGAGTGTACTACAAACTTTGCAGTTTTTCATGCAATTTTTGCAGTCACTGTCATCTTTGACTTTCTTACCTGACTCACTTGTTGATGCAATTGAACTGACCTGGCTTTTAGACTCAGATTCGGACTTAGAGTCTACCTCAAGTTTCTTAGCAGCCAGCACCTTGTCAGCCATCTTCATCAAGTTTTCAGCGTTCAACTCTTGTGATGTATCAATGATCCCTTCATCGATCTTCTTTGGCTTCAGCTCCTGCTCCTTTTCTTTCTCTTTCTCATTCTCTTCACCACCTCCCTACCATTTTCTCTGTTGAGACTCTTCTAGTTCAGCAAATTCCTCAGCGAAAGCTTCAAGACTAAGAGTCTTTGGATCAATAGCAATGTTTCCTTCAAGATCAAGGTAACACTCTCTATCCGCATCCCATCTTTTTGCCTTTTTAGCTTCACTGTATATACACGAGAAATTCTCATCATTTTGTATCGAGCTCTCTGTTGTCTATCATTTGATTTTTCTGCTGCAGTTCTAGTGTCTCTGAAAGGTTTAATTTCTGTTATTGCTACAAACGCATAACCTACTGCATCTTCCTCAGGCAGTATATCATTCCAATCAAAGCCTTCTTCGTCATGAATCACAACAAGAGCTCTGGATTTTTCTTTGGGGGTATCCTCAAGCTGCTTCATCCTGGGTGGTTCTGATTTGTTCTAGTGATAGATCGCTCTTTTGTAGTAATCTTCTCTGAACGGATTTTCAGAATCATCAGCATAAGCATTTCGGCACTCTCTTTTAAAATGACCTTTCTGTTTACACTTGAAGCATATGACTTTCGACTTGTCAAAGCCTAACTTGGTAGATAGTCCACCAATAGACTTTCTTCTTGTAATCTCCATGAAACGATGTGCCCGTCGAACTGCATTGGCCATACACCACCTGATATCGATCAGTTCCATCTCTTCAGGATCTATCTGATCATAGTCCTCTTTTGTCAGGTTTGTGTTTCCAATCTTGCCTGCCACGAGGCTCTCATACGATTCAAGCACAGATGCTAAGAATACCATCTGCTGTTTTGCTGACTCCTCACTGAAATTTTTAGCGTTTTTCAGATCCATAGCAATGTTACACTGGAATAAATTCTTTGATGCAGATTGGCTTGAAGTTGTTGAAGAAGATCCACTGTGAAAACCACTCTGAGGAGTTTCATGATTCACAGTATTTGAGCTCTCTGCAGAAAATGCTGTTCTTGGAGACCCAGTCTTTGGAAGATTTCCTCTGTAGTATAGCTCCACATTCTGCTGATAAGCTGAGTTGTTGACTTTAGATTTCTTGATCTCCAACTCATGGCTTTCTAGTCTTTCAATTAGCAAATCCACTGTCAACTCTTCAGACTTGATTGTGTTCTTCAACATCAAGGCAAAGTATTGCCAATCTTGCTCATTCAGCAACGAATCAAACAATTTGTAGACCAACTCCTCTTGACTGTATGTGATTTTGTGTCTTGCTTGCTCCATCTTCAGATCCCCAAATCTTTCGATCATTTTACAAACAGATTCATTCTTCATACAACCAAATAACTGTATGTGATTTTGTGTCGACCAACTCCTCTTGACTGGTGAACGACATTTTCGACCATAGAGAGCCTCGAAAGGAGCCATGTTGATGCTAGAGTGATAACTGTTGTTGTAGGAGAATTCAATCAATGGAAGATGTGAATCCCAACTACCACCAAAATCGATCACACAAGCTCTAAGCATATCCTCCAGTGTCTGGATTGTTCTTTCAGATTGACCATCCGTTTGCGGATGATAAGCTGTGCTCAGATTAAGTTGGGACCCCATAGCAGATTGCATGGTTCTCCAAAAATGAGAAGTGAAACGAGCATCCCTGTCAGAAATGATGTTTAAAGGAACACCATGTCGAGCTACAATTTCATCCACATGGATTTGAGCAAGTTTGTCAGCCGAAAAATCCTCACGGATTGGCAAGAAATGCGCTGACTTGGTAAGACGATCAACGACTACCCAGATTGCATCATGACCTTTTTTTGTGTGCGGGAGTTTGGTAATGAGATCCATAGTAATGTTTTCCTATTTCCAAACTGGGACCTCTGGTTGCTCCAATAATCCGGAAGGACGCTGATGTTCAGCCTTAACCTTAAGACAAGTAAGGCATTTTAATACGTACAAGGCAATGTCTTTCTTCATACCAGGCCACCAATACTGTATACGAAGATCCTTATACATCTTATCTGAGCCAGGATGGATAGAGTAACGAGACTTATGGGCTTCATCCATAAGCAAGGTATGAAGATTATTTTGGCTTGGGACCCACAAGCGGTCCATGAAGTAATATGATCCATTGTCCTTCAGTTCTAGAGCAGGTGTTATGTGATAAGGGAATTCCTTATCCATCAAACCTTGTGAAACACAAGCTTGTTGAGCCTGAGAAATACGGGCTTGGATATCGGATTGAGCTTGAATAACAGATTGGACACGAACACAATGAAGCTTAGTACGTTCCTTGTGACTCAAAGCATCGGCTACGACATTCGCCTTACCAGGATGGTAGCGAATCTCGCAGTCATAGTCGTTTAGAAGTTCAACCCAACGTCGCTGTCTCATGTTGAGCTCTTTCTGATTAAAGATATGTTGAAGACTTTTGTGGTCTGTGAAAACCACACATTTTGTACCGTACAAATAGTGTCTCCAGATTTTAAGAGCGAAGACAACTGCACCCAACTCCAGATCATGAGTGGTGTAGTTCTTCTCATGTATCTTCAATTGCCTTGATGCGTATGCTATGACTTTGTTTCTTTGCATAAGGACGCAACCAAGACCCAATTTAGACGCATCGCAATAAACGACGAAATCATCATTGCCCTCGGGCAAAGTTAGGACAGGCGCGTCGCAAAGTTTTTGCTTCAAGTGTTGAAAAGCTTCCTCTTGCTTGATCTTCTGAGTTAGAGCAGTTAGAGGTACTGCAATCTTCGAGAAATTCTCTATGAAGCGGCGGTAATAACCCGCAAGACCAAGAAAAGAACGAACTTCAGTAGGAGTAGTAGGCGTATCCCAATCCTTGATCGCACTGATCTTGGATGGATCTACATGAATACCTTGTTCGTTGACAATGTGTCCTAAGAATTGAACTTCTTTAAGCCAAAATTCACACTTGGAGAATTTGGCGAAAAGTTGTTCTTTCTTTAGGAGTTCCAAAGTAAGACGAAGATGTTGCTCATGATCAACTCGCATCTTAGAATATATCAAAATGTCATCAATGAATACGATGATGAACTTATCCAAATAAGGTTTGCAGACCCTATTCATCAAGTCCATGAAAACAGCAGGAGCATTAGTCAAACCGAATGGCATGACTATGAACTCATAATGTCCATAACGAGTACGGAACACTGTCTTGGGAATGTCTTCCTCATGCACCCGAAGTTGATGATATCCAGATCGCAGATCAATCTTTAAAAAATAAGAAGCGCCTTGCAATTGATCAAAGAGATCATCGATGCGAGGTAGGGGATATCGATTCTTGATGGTGAGCTTGTTAAGCTCACGATAATCGACACACATCCTAAAAGATCCATCCTTCTTCTTTACAAAGAGAACGGGAGCACCCCAAGGTGAAAAGCTAGGACGGATAAAACCTTTGTCAGAAAGCTCCTGAAGCTGCTTAGATAACTCTTGCATCTCGGATGGTGCAAGACGATATGGAGCTCTGCCAATGGGATTTGCACCAGGTATGAGATCAATACGGAACTCGACTTGGCGCGCTGGGGGTAGACCAGGTAACTCTTCAGGGAAAACTTCAGAATAATCCCGAACGACAGAAATATCTGAAATAGACTTACCCTTGCCTTTATCTGCTGTAGCATGTGCTAAGAAAGCCACATATTTCTTGCGTAGATACTTCCGTGCTTTAAAACAAGACATGAGTTTGAGACCACCGACAGGCTTCTCACCACGAACATGTAGGATCTCGCCTGTCGACAGCGACACACGAACAATCTTCTCAAAACAAACTATCTCTGCGCGATGCTTAGATAACCAATCCATACCCACTATAACGTCGAAGCTTCCAAGTTGCATTGGCGTGAGGTCAATAGGAAAAATATGGTCGTTAAGGTTCAACTGGCAGTTGCGGAGAACAGAATCAAGAACAATGGGTTCACCATTAGCAGCCTCTGCTATCAAAGGTTTACCTAGTTTCGTTCTAGACACGCGAAGCATTGGCTCAAAAGTCAATGACACAAAACTCTTGTTGGCACCCGAATCAAAAAGAACAGATACAGGCTGATTATTAATAAAGAACGTACCGTTCACCACTTCATTGTCTGCTTCTGCCTCTTGAGCATTCATGTTGAAGACTCGCCCTCGAGCCAGAGCCTGATTCTGGTTTGCATTCTGGTTCTGGTTGGCTAGTCTTGGGCACCGGTTTCTGTAATGGGTCAGATCCCCACAGTTATAACAAGCACCTGGTAGGTAGTTTGGTCGTGCAGCCTGACCCTGTTGCTGAGCAGGAGGCTGAGCAACTTGTTGAGCCGGGTTCTGAACTGCGCGATTTTGAGCAAACCGACAAACATCGGCAAGATGACCTGACTTCCCACAGTTAGTACGGAAACGGCACTGATGTTGCGGCTGATGGTGACTGTTGCATCGATTGCACAAAGGTGCACTTCCTGAATAGGGCTTCTTTGCTGGAGGCTGGTTGGGAGCTGCCTGGTTAGCTTGGGCAGTGACAGCATAGTTTTGGGAAGACTTACGCTTCTTTCCCCTTTTCGATGAACCAGAATCCCTTCCATTCTTGTTTTGACCTTTCTTGCTATCTTCCTTGTCAGACGACTGTTTCTTGCCCTTGTCACCCTTCCTGTGTAATTTATTCTTTCGAATATGCGACTCAGTCAATGTCGCTGATAACTCGATCGCCTGACGGAGTGTGGTAGGGTTGCTACCAGTGATAATGTCTTGTACCGAGTCAGGCAGGCCGTCGATGTACCTTTCGATGGCCTTATCGAGTGGGGCGACCATAGTCGGGCAAAGTAGACTCAACTCCTCAAAACCTATCAGTATATGCCCTGTGTTCGCCACTATCTTGCTTCAAATCATCAAACTCTTTCTCCAGCGCTCGTTGCTCATGACGAGGACAAAACTCCCTCATCATAAGAGCTCTCAGTTCAGCCCAGGTCTGTGCTAGAGCAACATCTGCACCACGGTCTCTCATTACCCCATTCCACCATGTAAGAGCCCTCTTCTGAAACACGCTCGAAGAAAACTCGACCTTGCGATTATCCGGACACTGCACGTGGCGAAAAGTATTCTCGATGCTCTCGAACCATTGAAGAAGCCCAGTTGCTCCCTCAGAACCACTAAACTTGAGTGGTTTAGCCGAGTTAAAGTTCTTGAAATTGCATGTACCATTGTTGTTGTTGTTGGCTTGGTTCCATTGAGCAAAGAGATTTGGGAATTGAGCAGCCATCTGCTGCGCAATAATTTCTGCCAGCTCGGCAGTTGCTATCTGGTGTTCGCGTCGAGGAGGCATTCTAAAAGAGGAAAAACATGAAAGGAAACGAGTGAGATGATTGGATGAAGAGAATGAGATGAAACAGAATCAACAAAAGCAAAGATGGTGGTTACGCATCGCAAAGCAAACAAGCGACACGAAATGTCTAGTCAAGGTAAGCGGGTCAAAAATAATGTATCGCGAATACATGTTCTCCTATAAGTGAACACTCACCCCAAGAGTTCCCAGGTAAGAGTGACTGGTCCGATTATGTGGATTTGTACGAACACTCTAGCCTTAGACAGAAAACTCAGGGTACAGGCATTCACTCTTCCATTTCGCACGTGTTCACACTATTAAAAACCCGAAAACCTTGACAAGATTTTTGAAAATCCAAAGGGGTTCAAAACCATATAACAGAGGGTTCAAAACCTAGTAATCAATCATCCTAGAACATATGATTAATTTTCAAAGCAGATTCGGAATCGAAATTCTCGTTGTGGTTATCACCTAAGGATAGGTGATGTGCATGTTTTAAAATCTAAACACAAGATAATTTGTGTTAGGGTCCTAGAAAGTTATAGTCTAGGTCAAAGCATTACTAATAACCTAATTCCCTATAACCATTGGCTCTGATACCAACTCTTCTGTCACACCCCGGCCGCGTATAACGTGCAACCACGGCGGAAACGCCAGGGAGTGTTGTGGACAGAATTAATTGTTTCATAACCATGGAAATCAAAGTTACATTTTATTTATTAAACAAGAGTAGTACATTGTCTTAAACATGAAAACAAAGAGTTTATAACATAATTAACTAAGTCTATCTTCAGTTTTAGTCTCTAAGGCACAGGCCCGCCCTAGTGTCAAGAGCATCATCCTATGGAACAGCTCCTAAAAACACATGTGAAAGTAGGTACGTCAGCATAAAAATGCCTGTGAGTACATAGGTTCTGTGAAAATGGGATTCATGACTTGAGTTTAAAGAAATGTTTAATAACAGTCAGTCATGAACCTTGTAATTTGTCTTGCTTTGTAAACCATTTGAAAAACGATAATATCAGATGATATGTATAGATAAGTGTAAGGTTAAACGAGTAACCAAGTAAAATGAGTTGAATAAGATAAGTTGTTTGTAAAAAAATAATATCTTGTGAAGAGTATGTTATTTGTGTAAAATGTAATGTATTTATACTGAAATGATTTAGATAATGCTACGATATGTAATATAATGCAAACATTTATATATAGGAAGTACCAGCGGCGTATCCACCATGTTTGTATCATATTACATACGCCACGTTACACCAATCATTTACCCAAACCAACCACCATGTAAATTGTTCATGTATAAATCAATTGTCAAGTGTTATTGTGTAAACCATATCGAAATGTCTATGTTCAATGTAAATCACCAAGTATGTATATCAATGTTAAAATGTTTATGTTTAATGTATATCTTGTATGGTAAGTGAGATGTATCAACTAAACCATATGTAAAATGCACAAAAGAAGGTGTTGAAGTAAAACATGGTTTAAATCAACGCTATGTTTTGTGGAACAATGCATGCTCTACTGATATAAACATTTATGCGGTATTGTGAAAATGCATACATTCAAGCCTTGAGACTGTGGCGATAAACCCTTAAACAAATTAATGGTTTATCTAAGTTATGTATATCGAATTCGGTCATTCCTTCCAATCCAAACAAACCCAGGATTTCAGGAACGGGAGTTGTCAATTCCTATGGTACCACTACCTACTAACGAACGGCGTAGCTAATGTTAATGAATGTATTGTTCCATGTTAAACAAACCAAATGTCATACCAAAATGAAGGCATGTGATGTAAAAAATTGTACTAAGTATGCACACAATGGGCATAAATAGCATGAAATGCAATGTGAAACAAAGTACTAAGTACGCACACAATGGGCATACATAGCATGAAATGTAATGTAAAGCAATGTACTAAGTACGCACACAATGGGCATACATAGCATGAAATGTAATGTAAAGCAATGTACTAAGCAAGCACACGATGGGCATACATAGCATGAAATGTAATGTAAAGCAATGTACTAAGTACGCACACGATGGGCATACCTAGCATGAAATGTAATGAAAACATGTACTATAATGTACTAACGAACATAGCAGGTATATGATGTGAAAACAGGGAAAGCATGAAAGTAACAAGTAGGCACATGTGTTTCACCCCAAAACAGTTTGTAAAACAGTAGAAAATGGGGTTCTATGTACTCACCTGAGATTGCTTTGGAGTTCTTGTATAATAACCAGATAATGCTAGAGATCACGGAATATCAAACGGCACCTAATAGGTAGCTACATTAATATACCGGACCAAAATCGGAAGGATCAGATAGTATGTGGGTTCGTAAAGCAAACGAGTATGGAGACTTGTGTAATATGGTTTAACAAAGCCTACATGCTAAAATGAAACCTAACCTAAGTGCTTACGGCCCATCACGACCCGTTTAGGTAGCTTATGCTACCTTAACGCGTCGTTCGCGTAGAACGCGTTTGGAACGCCTAACATCGTGACCACAAGGTATAACCTCGGAAGGTTATAGCTATGGTCACCTAATGTGTTTGGTCGGATCCTAATGATCGACCAAATGGGTCGGGTTCGAAAGTATAAGCGATGGTTTAGATCGCTTACCTTACGACCCTATATAAGCACTATACTAAAAGTGACGAGCTAAGCATGTTAGAACATGCTTAACTAAGTTTAGAAAACAGGTTTGGCATCAAAACAAACGGCCTTGATGCTCACGAGTAGTTTGGTTACAAAATATGCAAGAATGCACATTTTGGCCGAAACTACGACTCGTCACTAAGCCTAGATAACGTGGTAATCAGTAGGTATAGGCGCCATGGACTATAACCATCGTGATCACGCTCACGTTATGAAGTTCCATGAACTTCGTGTTAACCATAGGCTGGTCAATGCAGAAAGTCAACAAAACGTTGACTTTCGGACTCGAAAGCGAATAAAAGAACGAAAGAATACTTACGAAGGGTCCCCGAATGCTAATCCAGATCAAAATGGCTCAGGTATGAAACAAAGGTTCCAACTTAGAGCTCTTGATCAGATTTTTGTGGGTTTTACTCAAAAGGGGGGGTATTTATAGGAAAAGTAAAGCCGTTAGGTTCGTTTCTTGAATTTCGTGCCACGATCTTAAGCGTACACTTGTCACAAAGTTGTGGTGGCTCAAAATGACCCTTAGCTCCTGAAATGGTGAAAGGGCATTGCCCTTTGGTGTGTTTGAAAGGCCAAATTTACAAGAAAGACAAAATTTTTGTTACTGAAGAGGCCATGCGGCCCGCATCAGGATATGCACAAACTCAGGCGGGCCGCCTGGGCCTGTCTGATCTGCACATACTTTCAGAAATGGCAGTTTTGGTCCCTGTTGCGTATTTAAGCCATTTCCGACACTTCTAAGGCCCGTAAAGCCAACTTTAAGGCCCTAAAATGATGCCTAAACATTGTGGACATGAAACATGCCTAAAAATGTTCCGGATGTTGGTTCGTTGGGCCGTACGATCGCGATGTTCGGTTAATTACGACGGAATGCGCATAAGCGCGAAAAATGATCCAAATGATGCGACAAATGGATTTTTCTCATGCCAAACACCAAGGCATAATATTAGGATGCTTACATAAATTTTTGGATGTCCGGATGTATTCAGAACGTAAGTTATGCGCGAAAGTGCAAACTTTTGCACTTTTTGACACTTTTAGCCCCCGAATTATCCAAAAGTTTGTTTTAGCATACCAAACCCCTCAAAGCCTATTTCTAAGCTATGTAAAGGATATTTATGGTATGTTTAACTTATGGACATGTTCTGGAATGTTTGTTACAGTTCAAATTGGCATACTTTCGCAGTTTGTCAAGTTTAGTCCCTGTAAGCGAATTAACTTGTTTTTGCCATACCAAAGCCTTCAAAACTTATTTCTATGTTATGTAAAGGTTATTTAAGGTATGTTGAGTATACGTTGATGTTACGGAGTATTTGTCGCATTAAACTGAGTACGTTTACACACCAGTTTGCGTATAATTCTCCAGAAAGTGATGTAGAGTTTGGAATTGAATAAAAGTCAAAACATGAAAAATGTAAAACACAACCAAACAAACATTGGGATCAAATAACATTGTTTTATTGATAATTGAACTGTTCACAATGATTACAAGCACAAATGTTACAGAAGTGATGACGAATTTCAATGTGTTTCGTTTTTGCGTGATGAACAAGATTTTTTGTAATATTTATCGCTGACTCATTAACAACAAAGATAGGGGTGTTAAGAAATTGCAAACCGTAGTCGCGCATCTGTTGCTGGATCCAGAAGATCTGAGAGCAGCAGCTGCTAGCAGATACATACTCAGCTTCACATGTGGACAAAGCTACAGAGGTCTGCTTCTTACATTGCCAGGTGACCAATCGTGGTCCGAAAAACTGACATCCCGCTTTTGTTGATTTAGCGTTAACTTTGCAGCATCCGAAATCGGAATCGGGATACCCTTCGAGCGTGAAATCTCCTTCTTTTGGATACCACAACCCTAGTGATGGAGTTCCTTTCAGGTAGCGTAATATCCGTTTCACAATCACCATATGCGAAGCTCTCAGGTTAGACTGAAATCTTGCTGCGAGGCAGGTAGGATACATGATATCGGGTCTTGAAGCAGTCAAGTACATTAGCGATCCGATCATGGAATGATACATCGTTTCATCTACCTTCTCTCCGGTGAGATCAGGGTTTATCCCATGGTTCGTCGCTAATGGGGTGGAAGCTGGAGTAGATCCTGACATTCCAAATTTCTCTAAGATATCATGAACATACTTCGTCTGATGTATGAAAATTCCCTTGGGCAGTTGATCAACTTGAAGTCCCAAGAAGAATTTCGTCTCACCCATCGATGACATTTCAAATTTTTGCTTCATAACTTTTTCAAACTCTTTGCACAAATCTTCATTTGTTGACCCAAATATGATGTCGTCCACGTATATCTGAACTATCAGAAGATGTTCGTCGACTTCTTTGGTGAAGAGAGTGGCATCCACTTTTCCACGGATGAAGCTGTTGGCAAGCAGGTGTTGAGACAATGTCTCGTACCAAGCTCTCGGGGCCTGGTGTAAACCATACAGCGCCTTATCCAGTAAATAGACCTTGTCTTTATGGATTGGGTCGGTGAAGCCCGGTGGATGTCCGACGTATACCTCCTCTTTTACCTTCCCATAGAGAAAAGCCGATTTAACACCTAACTGAAAAACTTTAAATCCTTTCCACGATGCAAATGCTAGGAAAATTCTAATCGCTTCAAGTCTAGCAACGGGAGCATACACTTCGGTGAAATCTATACCCTCCTGCTGACTAAAACCCTGGACTACGAGTCGAGCATTATTACGAATAATAACCCCTCGATCATCCCTCTTGTATTTAAACACCCACTTGGTGTTGATCTTCCTGTGACCATCAGGCAAATCTACCAATTTCCACACTCCCAACTTCTCGAATTGACTCAACTCTTTTTTGCATAGCATTGACCCAAGAATTTTTAGTTAGCGCCTCTTTGTATGTTCCCGGTTCGATCTGCGAAATAAAACAACTTAGTGAAAACTCAGTTTGTAAAGGAGCAACTGTAGAATAAAAACAAGTAAGGCGTTGATCAATTTGTCGTCTAGTGCGAACGCCTGATTGTAATTCTCCAATAATCAACTCCTCTGGATGGTATGAAAGAGTTCTTGGCATCACCACGCCTGGAACATCTACCTCGCCTTCCAAATTTGTGACATTTTGATTTGCATCTTGTTCACCGACTGGATTTGTTTGATTTTAAATCTGGATTTGCTCCCCCTCAGAATCTGAATCACCATGATCAAATAATGGCATATTATCAGATTCTAAATTATCATTGACTGCCGTCTGATTGACAGGAGCATTTTCTTGTTCTGAAGATTGCTGAATATCATCATGTTCTCCAGCATTGCTTGGACCGTCTTCATCATCATTTGAAGTTTGTCGTTGACGCTTAAAAGATTCAGCTGGAAACCTTTCATGTGATGACTCATACTCTCTCAGAATATCCAACTCATCAAAGAAATCTGGTACTTCTTCCATGTCAAACGAATCCCATAGAGTATCGTAGTTGAATCGCCATGAGTCACCGGGATTCTGCGGTGGCATTGTGTAACCTTGACATTCAACATTATGAGCCTCAATTATGCGCTTCAAACTTGGAACAAAGACTCGTTTTTGTGGACTTGAGTAACCCACGAATATTCCTTCGATGCTCTTTGGACCGAACTTTCCAAAAGGCTCTAGAACATTGCAGGGAGACCCAAACGGTTCCAGATACTTCTGGTTCAGTTAGCGGTTGTTGATCAGCTCAAAAACACGTTTTGTTTAATTTCTTTACTGTGAGAACCCGGTTGAGTGTATAGCAAGCGGCTGACACTGCTTCTGCCCAAAATTTGACTGGTAGCTTTGAATCAGCAAGCATCGTCCTGGCCATTTCAATTAGCGTCCTGTTCTTTCGTTCTGCTACTCCATTTTGCCGTGGAGTGTAAGGAGCACTAAATTCTTGCAATATACCTCTCTCATCACAATACTCTTCCGTCTTGTTGTTCTTAAACTCAGTACCGTTGTCACTCCTGATTCTTCTGATTCGTGTTTGGTAGAAGTTTTCAATTTTCCTGAACAACGCCATCAAACTTTCAAACGTCTCATCTTTTGTTTTCAGAAATGATACCCATGAAAATCTGGAGAAACATCAGTTACTACTAGACAGTAGAGATCACCAGTTATTCTTTTGACATTCACTGGACCAAAAAGATCCATATGAAGTCTCTCTAACGGTCTCGAAACTGAGTTGACTTTCTTTTGAGGATGTGATTTCTTCTTCTGCTTGCCTTTGATGCAGCTAATGCACTCCCCTTCCAGATGGAAACTTTTTAAATGAACACCAGTTACTAAGTTATTGTGCACCAGGTGATTCATTTTTCGCAGGTGAATGTGGCCCATCTTTCGATGCCACAACTTTGATTCTTTTTCTGTTGCTTTTGACATGAAGCAATGAGCCTGACCCGTGGTAGTAGTAGCTACGCTCATGTCCAACACGTACAGATCATTGACTCTTTGTGCTCTCATGATAACCCACTCTTCGGGAACAACAAATCCTGGTTTCAAGATCAAACATTCTTTGTCTATGAAGTGCGTTGTATACATACGATCACAGATCTGAGATACGCTCAGAAGATTGTTTTCAAGCTCGGCGATGTAGTTCACTCTTTCAAACGTAACAACACCAGTAAATAGAGTTCTTTCACCAACTATTCTACCACCTAGATTTCCTGCGAATCCCACATATCCTCCCTTAAACCCTCTAACGTCGCACAGTAGAGTTTTCTTCCCCGTCATATGCCGAGAAGCTCCACTATCCATAATCCAATGCGAAACGGATCTTGGAAGCTCCTGCACATGTTAAAAACACTTAGTTAGATTTTGATGCCACCCAAGCCTCTTTTGACCCAGGTAGCTAGACATTGAGGACAGTTCTTTTGGTGAACAATGGTCGAAAATTCTTGTCATTAATTTTTAAACTCTCTTCAGATCCAACCTCAACCACTTTGTATAAGAAAAATTCATCTTTCTGAGGTTGAACAGATGGTTGGTCTTTCTTTGGAGTATCCTTCTTTTCAGAATTGAGCATTTGTTTTTCAAGTTTCTCATAATAATCCAAAGGAACGTTCATCTTTACCGGTGTGGTAGAAGATGATTGTTTTTCCGACTCTGAAACCTTTGGTTTTGGAGAACTTGTTTTCTTTTCAACAACTTTTGGCTTCCATGTTTGTTGAGACGATGCAACCTTTTTGTAAAACTTGTCATTTTTAGTTACCACATTCTTTACAGGTTCAGTTTTGATTTTGGTGTTTTCATCTTTCAAAACTTTCTTCTCAACAACCATTTGAGCTTTACCTTTTGCATCAACTTTCTTTTTCTAACACTCAACAACTTCAGACTTAGGCTTTAAGTTGGTGCACTTTTGTGAAATGTGTCCAACTTGATTATATTTGAAGCATGTTCGAGTATCAACTACCCGACTTATACCTTCAGTCTGAGGCTCTGATGCCTTCTTCTCAAAGAATTCTTCATTTGATTTTGAAAAAATTTTAGATTCTTCGTCAGAAAGTGAACTTGAACTCGAACTTCTCACAAAAACCTTTTTCTCAATGAACTTTTTGTTTTGAAAGTTCTTTCTTTGATAATTCTTACCACCCTGATATCCTCCTGACCATCTGTTTTGGTTGTTCTTAGAAAAACGGGGAGGTACAACAGGTTTTTTATAGTAAGATTTATCTTATTCAAAGTTCAATTGTCTTTCAGAATGTTTCACACCTTCGATTTCCGACACATCAATCTCAATCAACTTGAACATATTTCTCAATTTGCCAACATTCACATTCTCCAAAGGAAAATCACGATCTGAATACAACTTATCAGATCCCGCCATCTTGTACATCACAAGATTAGGTTCTTCACTTAATTTGTTTTTGGATTTTGATTTTGGAATGTATTTATCCAAAAAGCATTCATCATCCTCATTAGTGTCACTTTCAGATTTCAAAACATTTTCAGCCATACTTTTAACATTTTCAGACTGGACACTATCTTCATCGGATGATGTAACGAATGTGACATCAATCGTGTCTGGAAGCTTAACTTCATTAACTTCTTCATCATTTACTAACCCTGATTTTTTCCTTGAGAAATTATTTAACACTGGTGGTGGAACCTGATGATACCCAACCCCGGTTCCATCCGAGTATACATCTTCACCTGCTTTGTTCTTCCCAATTGGTTTAGGAACGATATGTTGAAGAACAAAACTTGCGGAGTTGTAACTGTTCAATTTCAACTGGATGCGTTCATTTTCAATTTTAGCTTCTTGAAACTAAAGCTTCAACTTAGCAATCTCATCCAACTGTTGATTGATTTGCTCTTCTTTTACTCTAAGAATTCCTGACAATTGCACATTTTCTTTGTTTGTTTTACCATTTCTTTCATCGGAATCTTTTACCATTCGTTTTACCTTTTCAAAATTTTCTGATAGTTGACGATTTTCATGAACTAATTTTTCATTTTCTTTCCTAATTCTTTCTACGTCAATTTTATCATTTTCGATTTTCTCAGTTAATTCTTTTAATCGTTCACTTGAAGCTTTTAACATTTTGTCACGGTTTAATATCTGATCTTCAACATCTCTGACTCTTCCTGTTAATTCTTCGGTCTTTTTACCACTGAGGTAAGCAAGTGTACTACAAACCTTGCAGTCTTTCATGCAATTTTAGCAGTCATTCTCAGTTTTGGCTTTCTTACCTGACTCATTGATTGCATCATTCTGACTGACATTGCTTTTAGACTCAGTTCCAAAACCAGTAACTACCTCTAGCTCTTTTGCTACAAGAACTTTGTTAGCCGTCTTCTTCAAATTTTCTGCAGTGAATTCTTTTGATGTATCAATAATCCCGTCATCAACTTTCTTTGACTGCGGTTCCTTCTCTTTTTCTTTTTCTTTAGCTTCTCCTCCTCCCCACCACATTCTCTGTCTGGCTTCTTCTTATTCAGCAATTTGCTCTATGAAAGTTTCATCACTGACAGAATCTCGATCAACAACAATGTTTCCTTTGGGATCTAGGTAACATTCTCTATCAGCATCCCATCTATTCGCCCTTTTTGCTTCTTTGTATGTATGATAAATTTTACTCTTCATGCTTTAAGCTTCCATCTTTCTGTTGACGTATTTCACTTCTTCTGTTCTAGTATCTTTGAAAGGAACAATCTTTGTCATAAAAGCATACCCAACTGCATCTTCTTCTGGTAGCAGTTCACTCTAATCGAAACCCTCGTCATCATGAATAACAGCAAGTGCTCTTGATTTTTCTTTGGGGGTATCTTCTAGCTGCTTCATTCTGGGCGGTTCAGATTTGTTTTGATGATAGATTGCTCTTTTGTAATAATCCTCTCTGAATGGATTAGCAGTATCACCAGCATATGCGTTTCGACATTCACGTTTAAAGTGTCCCTTTTGTTTACATTTAAAGCACGTGACTTTTGATTTATCAAAACAAAGTTTTGTGGAAGGTCCACCAATAGAATGTCTGCCTGTAATCTCCATGAACCTTTGTGCTCTCCTAACCGCACTAGCCATACACCACCTGATATCGATCAACTCCATCTCTTCTAGGTCGATTTGGTCAAAGTCCTCCTTGGTGAGGTTAGTGTTTCCAATCTTCCCCGCAACAAGGCTCTCGTATCATTCTAGGACAGATGCTAAAAACACCATTTGCTGCTTTGCGGATTCTTCACTGAAATTTTGAGCATTCTTTAGATCCACAGCAATGTTACATTGAAACAGATTCTTTGGAACTGATTGACTTGAAGTAGCTGACGATGAACCACCATGAAAACCACTGCATGAACTTTCTTGATTTGGCGTGTTAGAACTTTCAGCTGAGAAAGCTGTCTTAGGAGACGTAGTCTTCGGGATCATACTTCCTCGGTAATACAGTTCAACATTCTGCTGATATGAGGAATGATTGACTTTGTTTGATTTCTTGATCTCCAACTCATGACTCTCCAATCTTTCGATTAATAGATCAACCGTCAGATCCTCCGGCTTTATTGTGTTCTTCAGCATCAAAGCAAAGTACTACCAGTCTTTCTCATCCGGCAGCGAGTCAAACAGTTTGTCAACCAATTCTTCTTGAGTATATATGATTCCGTGTCTTGCAAGTTCCATTTTCAAATGCCCGAATCCTTCGATCATCTTTGACACAGATTAATTTTTCAAACATCCAAACAAATCAAATTCTTTTCTTAACAACTTCTTTTTGTTTTTAACTATCTCGGCACTACTCACACATTTCACTCTCAGTTTCTCCCATAGATCTTTCGAATTTGTATACTCAATCAACGATATTATGTCATCTCTCACGGACTGATGAAGCAAAGCAATGCACTTTTGTTCAGCAACAAAACTTTCTACTTCAGTATCTGCTATATTTTCATAATCCAATCTTCCCATATTGAAACCATTCTTCATGCTCTTCCAACTTGAATATGCAAAAGCTTTTAACCATTCTTCAAACATTTTAGCCCATCTGTTGTATTCTTCAATCGCCATCAGTTTGGGAGGTTTGTTGTATGTGCCATATGCACTTTCTACACTCAAAGCATCAGAAAGGGTTTTCTTTGCACTTTGACTTGGAGCATTATCATTTGTGTTACTTGATGTATCATCTCCTGTGCTTCCCGTGAAAGCAAAAACGTCACTGAACGGATTCATAAACTCATCCATTTTCAAGTACCTGAAACACTCAACAAACACTTAGAAAAATTTTGGATTTTAAAGACAGGTTCAAACAAAAACAGTTCACACGAAATGAGTTCTTCACACGAAATGATTTTCACACGAAATACACGTTTGGTACGAAATAACAAGTTTAGTGCGAAATAGATATCCAGTCAAGAAAATCAAGGGCAATGGTGATATATATGCGGATTAGACACCAACAAAAAAACACTCAACAAATGGCTACAATTTAAGCAATTTGTTTAGTGACGCCATCGGATTCTTAATTGCCCTTGATTTTCTTGACTGGATATCTCTTAAATGTCAACATATACACGTGTGATTTAGTTTACGAAGATTTTTCAATGCCGAGAACCTCGATCAAAGAGTAAAAAAGGCGTAAGGTTCACAATGGTGTAAAATTAAAATGGGATATACCGGGCTGGGATTCGAGTTACAGGAATAATGGCCAAACCAACCACCCAAGAATGGAATCGTCGAGCGAAAACTTTTGACAACATCCTAGAAGAAGCTTTTCTTGCCACCAGACCTTTCTCCATCAATTAGGAATCTGATGCCATCGCTAAACACATTCCTTAAATTGTAGCCATTTGTTAAGTGGTTTTTTTTGTGTCTAATCCGCATATATATCACCATTGCCCTTGATTTTCTTGATTGTATATCTCTTACATGTCAACATATACACGTGAGATTTAGTTTACGAAGATTGTTCAATGCTGAGAACCTCGATCAGAGAGTAAAAAAGGCGTAAGGTTCACAATGGTGTAAAATTAAAATGGGAAATACCGGGCTAGGATTCGAGTTACAGGAATATGGGCCAAACCAACCACCCAAGAATGGAATCGTCGAGTGAAACACTTGACAACCTCCTAGAAGCAGCTTTTCTTGCCACCAGACCTTTCTCCATCAATTAGGAATCTGATGGCGTCACTATACATATTCCTTAAATTGTAGCCATTTGTTGAGTGTTTTTTTTTGGTGTCTAATCCGCATATATATCACCATTGGCTTTGATTTTCTTGACTGTATATCTCTTAAATGTCAACATATACACATGTGATTTAGTTTACGAAGATTTTTCAATGCTGAGAACCTCGATCAGAGAGTAAAAAAGGCGTATGGTTCACAATGGTGTAAAATTAAAATGGGATATATCGGGCTAGGATTCGAGTTACACGAACAAGGGCCAAACCAACCACCCAAGAATGGAATCGTCGAGCTAAAACACTTGACAACCTCCTACAAGCAGCTTTTCTTGCCACTACACCTTTCTCCATCAATTAGGAATCTGATGGCGTCACTAAGCACATTCCTTAAATTGTAGCCATTTGTTGAGTCTTTTTTTGGTGTCTAATCGGCATGTATATCACCATTTCCCTTGATTTTCTCGACTGTATATCTCTTAAATGTCAACATATACACGTGTGATTTAGTTTACGAAGATTTTTCAATGCCGAGAACCTCGATCAGAGAGTAAAAAAGGCGTAAGGTTCACAATGGTGTAAAATTAAAATGGGATATACCGGGCTAGGATTCGAGTTACACGAACAAGCGCCAAACCAACCACCCAATAATGGAATCGTTGAGCGAAAACACTTAACAACCTCCTACAAGCAGCTTTTCTTGCCACCAGATCTTTCTCCATCAATTAGGAATCTGATGGCGTCACTAAACACATTCCTTAAATTCTAGCCATTTGTTGAGTGTTTTTTTTTTGGTGTCTAATCGGCATGTATATCACCATTGCCCTTGATTTTCTTGACTGTATATCTCTTAAATGTCAACATCTACACGTGTGATTTAGTTTACGAAGATTTTTCAACGCCGAGAACCTCGATCAGAGAGTAAAAAAGGCGTAAGGTTCACAATGGTGTAAAATTAAATATACCGGTCTGAGATTCGAGTTACAAGAATAAGAGCCAAACCAACCACCCAAGAATGGAATTGTCGAGCGAAAACTTTTGGCAACCTCCTAGAAGCAGCTTTTCTTGCCACCAGACCTTTCTCCATTAATTAGGAATCTGATGCCATTACCAAACATATTCCTTAAATTGTAGCCATTTGTTGAGCGTTTTCTTTAGTGTCTAATTCGCATATATATCACCATTGCCATTGATTTTCTTGATTGTATATCTCTTAAATGTCAACATATACACGTGTGATTTAGTTTACGAAGATTTTTCAATGCCGAAAACCTCGATCAGAGAGTAAAAAAGGCATAAGGTTCACAATGGCGTAAAACTAAAATGGTATATATCGGGCTAGGATTCGAGTTACAGGAACAAGGGCCAAACCAACCACCCAAGAATGGAATCGTCGAGCGAAGACTCTTGACAACCTCCTACAAGCAGCTTTTCTTGCCACTAGACCTTTCTCCATCAATTAGGAATATGATGCCATTGCTAAACACATTCCTTAAATTGTAGCCATTTGTTGAGTGTTTTTTTTTTTGGTGTCTAATCCGCATACATATCACCATTGCCCTTGATTTTCTTGATTGTATATCTCTTAAATGTCAACATATACACGTGTGATTTAGTTTACGAAGATTTTTCAATGCCGAGAACCTCGATCAGAGAGTAAAAAAGGCGTAAGGTTCACAATGGTGTAAAATTAAATATACCGGGCTGAGATTCGAGTTACAGGAATAAGAGCCAAACCAACCACCCAAGAATGGAATTATCGAGCCAAAACTTTTGATAACCTCCTAGAAGCAGCTTTTCTTGCCACCAGACCTTTCTCCATCAATTAGGAATCTGATGCCGTCAATAAACACATTCCTTAAATTGTAGCCATTTGTTGAGTGTTTTTTTGGTGTCTAATCCGCATATATATCACCATTGCCCTTCATTTTCTTGACTGTATATCTCTTAAATGTCAACATATACACGTGAGATTTAGTTTACTAAGATTTTTCAATGCCAATAACCTCGATCAGAGAGTAAAAAAGGCGTAATGTTCACAATGGTGTAAAATTAAAATGGTATATACCGGGCTAGGATTCGAGTTACAGGAACAAGGGCCAATCCAACCGCGCAAGAATGGAATCGTCGAGCGAAAACTCTTGACAACCTCCTTGAAGCAGCTTTTCTTGCCACCAGACCTTTCTCCATCAATTAGGAATCTGATGCCATTACTAAACAGATTCCTTAAATTGTAGCCATTTGTTGAGCGTTTTCTTTAGTGTCTAATCCGCATATATGTCACCATTGCCATTGATTTTCTTGACTGTATATCTCTTAAATGTCAACATATACACGTGTGATTTAGTTTACGAAGATTTTTCAATGCCGAAAACCTCGATCAGAGAGTAAAAAAGGCATAAGGTTCACAATGGCGTAAAATTAATATGGTATATATCGGGCTAGGATTCGAGTTACAGGAACAAGGGCCAAACCAACCACCCAAGAATGGAATCGTCGAGCGAAGAATCTTGAAAACCTCCTAGAAGCAGCTTTTCTTGCCACCAGACCTTTCTCCATCAATTAGGAATATGATGTCGTTGCTAAACACATTCCTTAAATTGTAGCCATTTGTTGAGTGTTTTTTTTTGTGTCTAATCCGCATATATATCACCATTGCCCTTGATTTTCTTGACTATATATCTCTTAAATGTCAACATACACACGTGTGATTTTGTTTACGAAGATTTTTCAATGCCGAGAATCTCGAACAGAGAGTAAAAAAGGCGTAAGGTTCACAATGGTGTAAAATTAAAATGGGATATACCAGGCAAGGATTCGAGTTACAGGAACAAGGGCCAAACCAACCACCCAAGAATGGAATCGTCGAGCGAAAACAATTGACAACCTCCTAGAAGCAGCTTTTCTTGCCATCGGACCTTTCTCCATCAATTAGGAATCTGATGGCGTCACTAAACACATTCCTTAAATTGTAGCCATTTGTTGAGTGTTTTCTTTTTGTGTCAAATCCGCATATATATCACCATTGCCCTTGATTTCTTGACTGTATATCTCTTAAATGTCAACATATACACGTGTGATTTAGTTTACGAAGATTTTTCAGTGCCGAGAACCTCAATCAGAGAGTAAAAAAGGCGTAAGGTTCACAATGGTGTAAAATTAAAATGGGAAATACTGGGCTAGGATTCGAGTTACAGGAATAAGAGCCAAACCAACCACCCAAGAATGGAATTGTCGAGCGAAGAATCTTGACAACCTCCTAGAAGCAATTTTTCTTGCCACCAAACCTTTCTCCATCAATTCGGAATATGATGCCGTTGCTAAACACATTCCTTAAATTGTAGCCATTTGTTGAGTGTTTTTTTTTTGTGTCTAATCCGCATATATATATATATATATATATATATATATATATATATCACCATTGCCCTTGATTTTCTTGACTGTATATCTCTTAAATGTCAACATATATACGTGTGATTTAGTTTACGAAGATTTTTCAATGCCGAGAATCTCGATCAGAGAGTAAAAAAAGGCGTAAGGTTTACAATGGTGTAAAATTAAAATGGGATATACCGGGTTAGGATTCATGTTACAGGAACAAGGGCTAAACCAACCACCCAAGAATGGAATCGTCGAGCGAAAACACTTGACAACCTCCTAGAAGCAGCTTTTCTTGCCACCAGAACTTTCTCCATCAATTAGGAATCTGATGCCGTCACTAAACACATTCCTTAAATTGTAGCTATTTGTTGAGAGTTTTTTTGGTGTTTAATCCGCATATATATCACAATCGCCCTTGATTTTCTTGACTGTATATCTCTTAAATGCCAACATATACAAGTGTGATTTAGTTTATGAAGATTTTTCAACGCCGAGAACCACGATCAGAGAGTAAAAAAGGTGTAAGTGTCACACCCCCAAAATACCACCTTCGGAAACACCGCGGGCCATGTGACGTACCCGGATCTAGCCACTAATCACATTGAACTCATATTTGTATTTAAATAAAACTTTCATTCATTAACATAAAGTGTTACAAACATTACATATCATTCATTGTATACAACAGAAGCATAACTCATTTGTTAAGTGTTACATAAATCATGTGTACATAAACCATTAAGCTTGTACTGCGATTCCATGTATCTCGACCCATGATCACTCCAGCATCCCAGACAGCAAGTTCCAATGATATAAACCTACAGACCTGCAAGCATGCAGACAAGTGTGTCAGACGGCATTGGTGAGTTCAAAGTTTTGTTAACGTGTTTAGTTACCAGATATGAGTATAAAACGATTCAATGATTTGATGTTGTAATAACTCGTTTACCGCTGATGCTTAAAGTTTGTTTGCCCAAACCCCATTTCCTTTATCAAAGCAATGGTCAAGACAGGGATCATTAGTTCACTCCCGACCTCCCCGATGCGGTGTGAGGTTACCAAGCCTAAATAGCGCTATTAACTAATATCCCGTTGCCTCCCCGGCAACAATCGATAGATGGGACTTGATTGATAGATATGCGAGTATTAACAAACATCCCGATAACCCAGCATTCCTCCCCGAAACGTTTACCAAATGTCCCTCCCCGGGACGCGTGCTTGGAAAAAGAGCAGTGAACTCACCTTAGATTTGCTCGGTATTTAACAAGTTACATTACCCGTTCCAAGTCGGTCAACCAAACCCTACCGTGGTTACCAAAGACAATCAGTATAGTGTTCACACATATCACGTAACTATCGCACACGTTGCACAAGTAGCAGGCAAGTATGACACACGTACTTATACGTTATCGTAACTGTTAGACATACAATCTGTTGATCTATAACTTTTATCGTCAACTCATATTACAAGTGTGTGGGTTTCTCATGAAAATTAATCACATAACATTGCTCGTAACTTCCCATGTTGCATCTTACTACCAGATAACCATATATCACGTAACAAGTACCCAGTTCTCATCTATGCCCACATCCCGTGCATAAGTCTCATATTAACGTTTAACATATGCATGGGTTACCAATGAGATCAGTTGCTTAATAAGTTACTTTATGTATTTACACAGTTTATATTCAATCACAACAATCCACATTTCTTGTACATATCGCGTAATATCAGTCCCTGTTGCATTAGTTATTAACATTAAACAGTTTACCTTAGACTTACTCATACCAGTCTATACAAGTACCTTATTTCTAAATAGTCTTGACCTCATGCAGCAAGCACAACAGTAAGATAACATGCATAACATCACTCACTGTTCAAGTTAATACTCATACGACGACGAAATACCCAACATTTGTCAGCTTTATTCACGGCGAAACTACCATAGTTTCGTCGACTTCAATCATGGCGAAACTACCATAGTTTCGTCGACTTCAATCATGGCGAAAGACCACCTTTCGTTGTCATCAACCCAATAGTTTCATCATTCATCTAAACCCTAATGTTCACAGTTACCCCATTGCAAATCACAGTCCAATCGATTTCTAAGTTCATCGTTCAAGCACGTCTGGTTATGATTGTCAACAGTTTAACATCACTAATCATTATGCAAAACAAAACACACTCAATTACATAAATACAATACCCTAATCGATCATCATCCATTCAACATCAACACACTGTACATCAGATCATACACCTCAAATCATCATTAGTTTAAACACACCCGTTCTAGATCTACAATTCTATGATTACAATGCCATTCCATCGATGATCCCATGATTCTAACACAATAACAGGTAATCATACGATCTGCACAAAAAGAGGATCACAGGGAGTAAAGATCAGGACATACTAACCGAGTGGACAAGATCGGAAATCAGGACGATCAAAGAGCCAAAGACTGTCGTCAGTTCATAGAGAGAGATCTAGGGTTCGTTCGTGTTACGCACAATGGTGTGAATACACAGTTATATAACCAAGATGCTTTTAGGCCTCACATGGGCCAAAAGCCCGCTCCGGCGAAAACCCCAACTCGACGAAAGCCCAGGGTTTCGTCGAGCATAAGTGATGGCGAAACATCAATGGGTTGGGTCCATCTTTCGTCGGGCTCACATGCACCATTTGTTTCGTCGAGCACTGCTTTTGTTATAATAGGCTTTATTTAAAAGCCCAAACATTAACTCACCAAAAAAACTAACTTAAATGAAATCATTTTAAAATAAAACATGCGACATAACGTACAACGAAATGTGAAACAGGGTTGCAAAACCGATGATGCGTAAAGGAAAAGGTCTTTGAATCTCGGGCTATCACATCATCCCCAACTAAAAAGAAATTTCGTCCCGAAATTTGATAAGCAATCCCAGACAAGTGCTCCCAAGCAGCATGGTGTTAGATCAGGATGACTGTGGATTTTTTTTCCGGGTACCACATCATCCCCAACTTGAAAGGGAATTTCGTCCCAAAATTCGCCAATGACCACAAAAGTTGGTTCAACCACTTGAACAATTAAGGATATTAGAGCTTTGACAGATCTTTACGTTCCCTCGTGAACTCTGGTCCACGTCTTGAGTTTCAACGAACTCTCACGATTGTCATATGACTTATGGTAACGAACCTTGACCTCTTGGTCCATGTTTTCGATAGATTCCCTGATAAATACAACTGGTCCGATAACCTCAGACTCTGGTAAAAGTATCACAAGTGTTTCATCGGACCAACACTGCCTTAAATTCGAGGTATAAATATCATCGTGAACGTTATTCCATTTCGTCAGTTAACTCAAGTTTGTGAGCCATGTCACCGATTCGTTCCAGAGATCCGGATGTCCCAGTGCATCGTAAACTTAGCTTGCCACATTGTCTATAGCGTACCGCACCCTCCCAGGGTGGGACTTTCGATTATAACACGTTCGCCTACAGCGAACTCCTAGTGTTTCCTAAGCTTATCAGCTTTCGTGACCGTCACACGTTGCCGTCAAACAATTTCTGATCCAAGCAAACTTTAAGAGTTTCAAGTACAAGTACTGGATCTGTGATTAGGTTGTCACCCACCTTAATCCAATAAGGAGATTAGCGTTACTGTCCATGCGATGCCTTAAACAGAGCTGTATGCATACTTATACGGTAACAACTGCAGTTGAGCTCTCCCAAAGATAAGTGTCCTTCTCAAATGTTTACTAAAGTCGATCACGCACATGCTCGCAACATGTCTTCATGTGTCCGGATGGTTCGTTACTCTGCTCGGTTATCCTACAATGATAAGTAATGCTCATGTCCAGATGTGAGCCAAGGGTGTTGCGTATTGCCCGCCATAAATCAGGTATAGCTCAAAATCAAAGGTAACAGGAGTTGGCACCTCGTGCCTAAAAGCTGTCTCTCCTAGAGGAATATTCACAAGCTGAGAAGACTCGTTAGTTCCCTTGACTGCAAGAAGGTGTGCTGGCTACATGAGGCGATCAACGATCATCCATGTGTTACTGTTTCCATTTCGAGTTGTAAGTAGACTAGTGACAAAATTCATGGCAGTCTCCTCCATCTTCCATATGGGTGTTGCCCGTTTCTGATACTCCGCCTTGACTTTCCAACAAGCCAAACATCATACACATACATTGCTAGGTGGGTTTTCATGCCCAATCATTAGTACAAGATTTACAGATCCAAA
Organism: Helianthus annuus; assembly: GCF_002127325.2. Lineage (NCBI taxonomy): Eukaryota > Viridiplantae > Streptophyta > Magnoliopsida > Asterales > Asteraceae > Helianthus > Helianthus annuus. Next base: position 38,710,859 of record NC_035437.2, read on the forward strand.
CAACTTTCATCAAAAGCCAGATGACTAGAATTTCGAAGCCGGTGTGCTTTGCTCAACACAATTCCCTACCATTGCCGTGAAATGAGATTCACATTCGTTCCATGAGGTAGTGAATATCGTCCGTCTTGCCAAAGTTGCTCCTCCATGCCTCGCATGGACTCAACTTGAAAATTCTCCTTCGTTAGTTCTTCAGTTTGAACAGAATGAGTCTGTTCAGGTAAGTTAGAGTCGATAGTGAGCTGCAAAGCTCAAACACGTTCGAGTTCCACATTCGTAATCCTCCAAAAGTTCTATCCAGTGCCATTAACTATTTTTTGCTCTTCCGAGACCAGGGTACACGGGAGGCCCTTGTGATCGGTCTAAGGAACGCATTCGGTACCGTCCAAGTAATGCCTCCAATTAAATCCAAAGACCACGGTTTCCACCGTCGTTTGTGTGTCGTGCAGTTCCTCTTGTAACTCCATTACGTAAGTCATCACTCTCTTGTGTTGCGTCGACGTGTAACTGGGACTCTGATTCGAACCATAAGGATATACCACTGAATCACCCGCACCCTCGGGTAAAGATGATGCTCAGTGCATTGCTAAGTTGGGGTTCGAAAGCTGAAAAGACGTCCTCATGTTCTGTCTTTCACAAACACAGCACCCTGCTGTGCTAGAGAGATTTAAGCTGCGCGACCTTCGAAAATCCTGTGATTAATCTGCGATAGTATCAAGCGAGACCATGAAATTGCTGTATCCTCGAAGGACCCTTTGGTGTCGATCAGTTTCCAATCAAAACGGATCTTAGCGAGATCCACGTGCATTCCCACTTCGTTGATTATATGACCCAAAAGGGTACCTCTCAAATCCAGAAGTTACATTTATCAAGACTTCGCGCGGTGTGGCTCCTCCCTCAGGAGCTCTCAAATAAGATACAAAGTTGTCCATGATGTTCTTTTCTCCTGGAAAGGATTCAAAAGGTCATCCAATAGCATGGTCGGTTCACATGATCCATAAAGCTGCTGGTGTGATGATTACCCCAAAGGTCATGGAATACAAAGTCGTATGGCCGAATTGCGTCTGAAAAGCTGCTTTAAGAACATTCTCCCCTTGGACTTCCATCTGATAATAGTTCATTCGTAAATCAATCCTCGAATGAAAGCTCGTCCCTTGCAACTAGTCGACAGGTTGTTAATACATGGTCAAGGAAAACGGTTCTCAACTGTTGTCTTGATGAGTTCTTGATAATCAGTACACACACAAAAAGGCTTATCTTCACGGATATAACTGGGGCTTCCCTAAAGCGAAAACTAGGTCCGAGAAAACTCATGTCCAACAGTTCTCGTATTCGGAGCTGCCTCTGGCGTGAGATCAACTGAGATTTCGACTAACAGTTGTGGAAGTAAACCTGAAAGTTCCTCTAATAGCACACTGAGATGAGTCACAAACAATTAGTGGATCCTCGATCCTATTTTCCTTAGCCTTATCATCAGAAACGGTTGCTAACATAGCGGGGTCATCCCTCCGTAGACGCTTCTGGGCCCTCATAGCTGGAATGGTGCTAACCCTTGCACCCCTCTAATGCTTTAGAATAGACAACGGTCCTCCACTAGGGAGAAGGATACGCAAAACTACCTTCTTACAGGGTATATCTGTGCGATATCTAGATAACCAATCCACCCTAACTACTGCATCAAAACTGACAAGGGTAGTAGAAGGAAGGCCGACGTCGAACACTTATCCCACAAGGTCGAGTTTGCATCCCAACAATCATATGAGGTTTCAGTTTACTTGCCATCAGCCGACTCCACAACAGGTTCGGTTTCAAGAAGCATCAGGGATAAGCAAAACAGTAACGAAGCAATTAGTTACTAAGGACGTGTAGGCCACCATGTTGTTATAAACCTGGCGTCACCCACACCAATCCTAAATGCCCTTCACGAGTACCACATCCAGTATTGTTGCTATTGCTTCTAGAATTCCCCAAACCATCATTGCTCCCTGGGTTGTTGGCATCTTGCCTTAACATCGACCATTCCTTATTGATGCCACCATCATTTCCATACTGAAAGTCATGATTTGCGAATACCTTGCTGTCATCGTGACATTTGCTTCTAATGTCGTTGCTCGAAATGGAGTCCTGCGATCTTTCACCAACAATGTCCATCTTTTCACATTCCGTGCCACGTTCTAAGGCGCTACTCATTGTGCTGGTAGTTACACATTCCCCATCAGGGTCAATTGTCATCATTTATGTCCCGATTGATTCGTAACGGTCGGCTCCCATAAGTCGTTGACTAGGGTTAAGGATTCGTTTGGAGTCAAGTCGCTGATATTCGTTACCGGTAACTAGGGTCGTTCAAATGCTGAAGTCGGTAAGGTACTACATTTACCCTCTTGTCCGTTGTTCTTACATGTTGACTGAGTTATACACGGTATGTTGCGAGAGTGTTGCAAAAGTGATCACACTTCGGGATTTAAGACGACAATACATTAAGTTCCAGTAAACGAAGGAAGGTGAGAAGGGTAAAGACCAATCATTGTCGTTGCAACATCCAACTCAGGGATGTTCGTACAAGCACCTAACATTCTACACAGTTCGCTAGACGTTCAGATAGGTGTTCGGGTGATTCTCGATAACATCGAGATTCGAAAGGATTCAGAGAGGAGTGAGAAAATCACATTCGAGTAGGAGACAATCACTGTTGTGACTCCTATAGACTGTTGTGTTTCACATCAACCAAATAACGGAATGGAACCCCTTTTCACTTGGTAAGCCTCACTAGGACTCACATGCACCCCACACTATTATTATGTGTGCACCCACAATAATATCGTGATTTGCATGCACATCTCAGCTCCTCCTAACTCATGCCAAGTGGTTCCTCAAACTCGAGAAGCAAACAAAGAGCATCATTAAACGTTAGTCATGAATGTTTAGGGAAATACCACCCTATCAGTCACATAACACATGTAAGTAATACATGAATTCATAGTGTTGTGCTAAACGTGCAATCAAATGCAATATCATATGTAAGTGTTCACTAGGTATGCAGTGCAATGAGTATACGAGAGACGAACCTTGCAGTCTGGAGCCGAGTGTCATGGTCGTATTCAGAACTTGTTCGGTTATAGTCTGGTTTTATAAAAACGTTTTAAAACCAAGTTCACTATAACCAGTGGCTCTGATACCAAACTGTCAAACCCCCAAAATACCACCTGCGGAAACACTGCGGGGCATGTGACGTACCAGGATCTAGCCACCAATCAGATTGAACTCATATTTGTATTTAAATAAAACTTTCATTCATTAACATAAAGTTTTACAAACGTTACATATCATTCATTGTATACAGTGGAAGCATGACTCATTTGTTAAGTGTTTCATAAATCATGTGTACATAAGCCATTAAGCTTATACTGCGATTCCATGTATCTCGACCCATGACCAGTCCATCATCCCAGAAAGCAAGTTCCAATGATATAAACCTACAGACATGCAAGCATGCAGACAAGTGTGTCAGACGACGCTGGTGAGTTCAAAGTTTTGTTAACCTGTTTAGTTACTAGATATCAGTATACAACGATTCAATGATTTGATGTTGTTTTAACTCGTTTACCGCTGATATCTTAAAGTTTGTTTGCCCAAACCCATTGCCTCTATCAATGCAATGGCCTAGACTGGGATCATTAATTCACTCTCGACCTCCCCGGTGCGGTGTGAGGTTGCCAAGCCTAAATAGTGCTATTAACTAATATCCCGTTGCCTCACCGGCAACAATCAGTAGATGGGACTTGATTGATAGATATGCGAGTATTAACAAACATCCCAATAACCCAGCATTCCTCCCCGGAACGTTTACCAGATGTCCCTCCTCGGGACGCGTGCTTGGAAAAAGAGCAGTGAACTCACCTTAGATTTGCTCGGTATTTAACAAGTTACATTACCCGTTCCAAGTCGGTCAACCAAACCCTACCGTGGTTACCAAAGACAATCATTATTGTGTTCACACATATCACGTAACTATCGCTAATGTTGCACAAGTAGCAGGCAAGTATGACACACGTACTTATACGTTATCGTAACTGTTAAACATACAATCCGTTGATCTATAACTTTTATCATGAATTCATATAACAAGTGTGTGGGTTTCTCATGCAAATCAATCACATAACAGTGCTCGTAACTTCCCAGGTTGCATCTTATTACCAGATCACCACATATCACATAACAAGTACCCAGTTCTCATCTATGCCCACACCCCGTGCATAAGTCTCATATTAACGTTTAACACATGCATGGGTTACCAATGAGATCAGTTGCTTAATAAGTTACATTATGTATTTACACAGTTTATATTCAATCACAACAATCCACATTTCCTGTACATATTGCGTAATATCAGTCCCAGTTGCATCAGTTATTAACATTAAACAGTTTACGTAAGACTTACTCATAACAGTCTATACAAGTACCTTTTTTCAAAATAGTCTTAACGTCATGCAACAAGCACAACTGTAAGATAACATGCATAACATCACTCATAGTTCAAGTTAATACTCATACGACGAAATACCCAAATTTCGTCGGCATTATTCATGGCGAAACTACCATAGTTTCGTCGACTTCAATCATGGCGAAACTACCATAGTTTCGTCAACTTCAATCATGGCGAAAGACCACCTTTCGTCGTTATCAACCCAACAGTTTCATCATTCATCTAAACCCTAATGCTCACAGTTACCCCATTGCAAATCACAGACCAATCGATTTATAAGTTCATCGTTCAAGCATGTCTGGTTATGATTGTCAACAGTTTAACATCACCAATCATTATGCAAAATAAAACACACTCAATTACATAAATACAATACCCTAATCGATCATCATACATTCAACATCAACACACTGTACATCAGATCATACACCTCAAATCATCATTAGTTTAAACACACCATTTCTTGATCTACAATTCTATGATTACAATGCCATTCCAACGATGATCCAATGATTCTGACATAATAACAGGTAATCATATGATCAGTACAAAAAGAGGATCACATGGAGTAAAGATCAGGACATACTAACCGAGTGGACAAGATCGGAAATCCGGACGATCAAAGAGCCAAAGACTGCTGTCAGTTCATAGAGAGAGGTCTAGGGTTCGTTCATGTTACGCACAATGGTGTGAATACATAGTTATATAACCTAGATGCTTTTAGGCCTCACATGGGCCAAAAGCCCGCTCCGGTAAAAATCCCAACTCGACGAAAGTCCAGGGTTTCGTCGAGCATAAGTGATGGCGAAACATCAATGGGTTGGGTCCATCTTTCATCAGGCTCACATGCACCATTTGTTTTGTCGAGCACTGCTTTTGTTATAATAGGTTTTATTTAAAAGCCCAAACATTAACTCACCAAAAAAACTAACTTAAATGAAATCATTTTAAAATAAAACACGCGACATAACGTTCAACGAAATGTGAAACAGGGTTGCAAAACCGATGACGCGTAAAGGAAAAGGTCTTGGAATATCGGGTTATCACAGTAAGGTTCACAATGGTGTAAAATTAAAATGGGATATATACCAGGCTAGGATTCGAGTTACAAGAACAAGGCCCAAACCAACCACCCAAGAATGGAATCGTCGAGCCAAAACACTTGACATCCTCCTAGAAGCAACTTTTCTTGCCACCAGACCTTTCTCCATCAATTAGGAATCTGATGCCGTCACTAAACACATTCCTTTTAATTGTAGCCATTTGTTGAGTGTTTTTTTTTTTTTGTGACAACCCTCACTAAATCAGGTATCCGTACGACTTAATTAATAATTAATTACTGCTTAATTACTGTGCTTACCTGAAATTGTGGATAAACTGCTACTTGAATTACTGATACATGCACATACCTGCATCATACTTTATTTACTGTCACTACATTATTTACTGAACTCTAGTGACAATCTTGATGCACAAAAGCACAGTAGCACAATGAACGGATAACCTATCAAAACATGCTGATAAAGCCAGCATCAGGCAGACACTGCCTCTAAGGCCTGTGTGAGCCAGAGATATTTTACTACACTAGAAGAGAGTGTAGGGATATAAGGGTTGTAGAACTACGTCACTAGGAATAAGTTACAGTGACTGGATGTGCCTAAAACGTACTCTAAGTACAAAACTCAGCACTTTAACTAAAAATTCAGCATTTGGTTAACTAATAAAGTGCCAAAACATGAGAAAAATATTACTAGACGCTTTCCAAAGTGTCGGGAATAAGTTGTGTCACTAAAATTAACATAAAGGACATTTTAAAGCTTTGTTAAGCGCTTTAACGGATTACTATCCAACCGAACAACCGGACTTTACCCGGAACATGAAAATATTGCCATTTACATTGTTTATCTTTTTCTGAGCCAGTTAGGGTCCCTGAATACCCTAACACCCGCTTTAACGCACAACACACTAGTAACCGAGTTAATCCTCAACTTAACTAACTAATATCTAACTAATGGTTGAAATCTAACTAGATTACCCCCCCCAACCGAATCGGTCACAATGTGACCACCATTTGTACTCCACATGATTATTTTAATCAACTTGTCTAATATGTAGGACACATAGAAACCAATGGATAATGAACTTGAAATTTGCCTATAAGATCAAACGCTTGCACATCATTTTTTTTCCATCTCACAACTCACCAACACTTAACCAAAACACTCTCCCTCTCCTCTCTAATAACTCTCGGCCGAACACCCCTCTTTCATCCATCCATTTCTCGATTTTGTTCAAGCTATTTCAAGTGACTACAAGTGTTGAGGATCACATAAGAGGAGGCTTGGTGCATTCGGAACTCGAAGGACCTCATCTCATTTCTTTTATCCACTCATTCTTCGACTAGAATCTTCCCTAGCCTCGAGCTAGTAGTAAGTTGCTTGAAACACCCTCTCGATCTATTCTAAAGTGGTTAAAACGATATATGACGGTTAAAAATCGTAAACATACAAGATGATATGTAAAAGTCTACTATAAATGTTAAAGATGTTGGTTAATAGCACAAGGGTTGTGTAAATCTTGTAAGATTTGTTTTGTGTAGTTATTTGAGGCCGATCTATGTTGTGGTAGCTCGGATCATCGTCTAACCCGGATTGGTCATGATCATGGATCATGACATAGAGTTTGTTATAGTGTAACAAGGGTTAAGTGATGAAACTCTACCACACACGAAACTTGAACTTGTGTAAAAACGATTCTACTTGTGAAATAGTGTTTAAAACTAGTAGATCTACGGATCTACAAGCGGTATTTTCAAAGGACCAAGTGTCAAAGAAATCTTATTTTCTAAAACCGGATCTTACACTAACAAGAATGATTTTTAAAAACACACAAGTGTGTAAACACTTGTGTAACGCTAAGTTTCGACAAAGAACTAGTTTTGTCAAATTTTACAAGAAGTTGTAAAGATGGAATTTCTTTAAAAGCGAGGTTTTTGCGAAACAAGATTGATTTATATAAAGATCTACTAAACGTAATGGGATTTACTTCATAGTTTTGGAAAAACTACAAGTTCATGTGATTCTTGCGATTTACATATTTATTGACTAGTTCGATGCTTTGGACATTGTTTTGGTTGAATAAGAAAAATTGTTGGTTTGATTTACAAAAGAAAATGATACGCTTGAAAGCGTGGCCAGCTCCAGTTACAGGGGAAACTCTGGCGAAATTTTTACAAAAATCTAACACTTAGGATTATTTTCACTACAAGTGTTAAAAATACATTTTTGACTTGTTTTCGAATCATAGATTTCGCCACGACTTTATTTACAAAATATCAGAGGTGGGATTTCACAAAATAAAACTCGATAAAAATGTATATTTAGTATATATTTTCATAACAACACTCGTGAATTTTTATGATTATTTTATGAACTATACAAATATTATTTTTAGGGTAAAAATAATATTACCGTGTTAACGAGTCCAAAATAATACAAACGCCTCTACGATAAATATTTAAGTTACAATGGTATAGTTAATACCACCCGACCTTTAAAACGTAACTTACGCATTTTAAAATATGTATGAACGCGTATTATGCAATGTATTATTTTGGAAAATCATGTGAAATAAAATATAATATTTTTGAGAAAAATATTTATATTTTGGAGTTAGAAATAAAATATATATTAAGTAAGACTTAATAATATATTCCGAAGTTATACGAACGCACATGTATTAAATCCCCCATCCTTGGGAAGGAAAAGAATTGCCAAGTATTTACAAAATGTAAACACGAAATAGTTGTCTAACTATTTCCCAAAAACTTAAACCATGAAGCTAAGGCACGGCCGTCCGTCTAATAGAGTTAGTACGTGTAGGTCGTCGCACAACTGCTTGATCAGGAGATATACTTGGTAGAGACGCACCACTGTGAGTTCATGTCCCCCTTTTCTCTTAACTGTTTTCAGTTTTCTAAACTACGGGGGTGAAATACATGTTACTATATTTCTTAGTACTTTATACATGGTTTGGTTAGCGTAAGGAGGTTTTACTACTTAGATCATGTGAGTGGGTAGGCGGAAACTTGAGGCCATTAATCCTCAGGGTAGGACCGAGGGACAGGAGTGGTAGATCTATTTGGGTGTAGCGAGCCCAGCCCCAGGCCCAGCATAACGAACCTCGGGGTGACTTTGTGCCCAACGCATAAATCCGCTAGGTTTGAGTCTTCCTACTTGCACTTCACACATATCAATGGCCTTGCAAACCATTGGTGATCTCTTTTTCCTTATTTGCTACATACCAGGGTTTTTATACATACAAATGTTTATCTACTCACTGACACATGAACTCGCTCAACATTATTGTTGATTTTTCCAACTTACATGTATTTCAGGGAACTAAGGATCTGGCGCGGTATGACACGTTTTCCCGCTGCACTAGTTTCGAGGTCATCCGAGTTTAAGGGATGTGACTTTTTCCTGGACGAGTCACAGTTCTTAAACGGTGTTTATTTTATGTTGGTGTTGTGTCGTTTGAACACTGTTTATGTTGTTAGGATGTAATTCCCGTTAAGACAATGTTGTGGTTCTTTACTTTTCAACTTAATTTAATGGATGATCTTGCATGGTTTTTATTTCATATAGCTTGTTATGATTAAGCTATGGTATTAAGAAGTCACACCAAAATTAACCACGCTTCCGCAATGCCAGGGTGTGACAGCTTGGTATCAGAGCTCTGATCATAGCGAACTAGGATTCCTTCTCGAGTCTAGACTATGATCACTAGGGCTCTCACGAAAACATTTTTACACTGCATACCACTTAAGTACAGATCCAAAACGTTTTTATAAACAAATGTTGAGCACATTTTATTTATTATTTATAGGCTCAGTCTGGGAGGCCGAGGCTCGGTCTAAGAGACCGAGGTAGTTGTCTAGTGGGACTAGGGAGTCAGTCTGAGAGGCTGGGAAAAATTTGGCTAGTGGGACTAGGAAGAGCAGTCTGAGAGGCTGGGAGAATTGGCTAGTGGGACTAGGAAGAGCAGTCTGAGAGGCTGGAAAAATTGGCTAGTGGGACTAGGAAGAGCAGTCTGGGAGGCTGGGAAGCTAGTGGGACTAGGAGAATTATTTGATTGCTTAATTGGTGACTAATGTGTTTACCTGATTGTATGACTGATTATTTGTGCATATTTGTGTTTATGTTACAGACACATGGACTCGTCCGGCACTAGTGATTCAGACACCACGGGCCCTAGACCCATAGTATCAGACGACCTAGAGTCTTCAGGGCGCGAGGTTCACACATCCGACGTTACTAGCACAGACGAGGATGACTTTCAGCCCTTTGCGTTACCTGATGGTGCTGATGAGCTCGCTGATGGCCCTTTGGCCGGGGACCTACCGCTCGTAGAGATCCGTGCTCCCATACATTTGGCTGTTTATCCTGCTTATAATATGCTCCTCGACGCCGACGCTGATGGCGACGTCGATCTATTTGATGATGAGCCCCTAGAGGATGATGTTCAGGGTGAGGCCCTTCTAGCTGCAGGTGATCTTTTGTTACTCGCAGATGCTCCAGCTGGGGAGTCACTTACACACTCACTGGTCCCAGACTCCTTCGAGTCTGTGGACTCTGCACCGTCACACACTCAGAGCGCGCAACACTTTTCTCACGGTTCAGATCCTGATAGGGCATCCTCTGTTGCCCCTGCCCCGAGCTTTGCTTTCGATCACGATGTTGAGGAGGATTCCTGTAGGTCCCCCGGAGGTCGAGGTTAAACCTTATCCTTGTTATGTTTAACACACTAGCAAGTGCGGAATCCAAGCTAGAATGCAAACCGGTAGTTTATATGAGAACACAAGCTACAAAGAGAAAGGTAGACACACGAGATATCAAAGTTTTCTCTTGTATTTCAGTGGACACGGTTACAGCCCTTGACCAAACTGAAAATACGCTCTCTACAAGACTAAGTTCACTCACACTCACTCACACCCATCTAACTGTGAAGTGAACCCATATATATACCCATAACAGTTAGACTGGTCGAAGGATCAGATTGTCTGGTTGAAAGATCATCTATCGACCAGAAACCCACCGAAGGATTCACATATACCTCGAAGGATGATATATCCTTCGAGGTCCATCCATATCCATCGAAGGTTATCTTTCGAGCTCATCGAAGGATACAAACAATCCTTCGATGACATCCTTCGACACAACAAACTTACAAACCATGTGTTAACTGTTTGGCCAAGTCAAACCAGGAGGATGATTGACTTGGTCAAACTTACATTGAAACACATACACAAACCAACAAAAGACGTAAACAAGACTAACAAAAGACATCGTTTTATAACATTACAAAATACAGACAAAGTACAGACACAAGTGCACCAACAAACTCCCCCTTGGCTGTAGCTTTGTCTCGATCTTCGTGTCTTCACGTCTCTGACGTCCTTTCAACCGTCAAGTGATGTGTTGACCATGCACTTCCCGCATTCACAAGTAGGTTGAAGCAATACAAGGCCATCTTCTGAAACTTCATTGCTTGTTTACGATCCCTAACCAAGTAGTTGATCTCGTGATCCTTAAGAACAAATATCCGACCTGGACATGTTAGTAATCCACATCGGATCTATTATTCGAAAGTTCTCTTGACTGTCTTTGAATAAGATCACCGCTTCTCCAGTATCTGCATCATAAACCCAGCAACGAAAGTTACCCAGAAAATCTGTCTTCATCTTCAACAACGGTATCTTCTTCATCAACTTTGGAGGATCATAAACCAAACGATAACGAGCAGTATTTGTGTCTGGATCAAGCGTAAACCTGATCTGCTCGTATCGAGGAAACTGCGGCTTGTATAGCAGATCCTTCTAACCCCTTCTTCGTTCCAACCTGATCTTCTTGGCGAACAGGTCCACCATCTTTTCTTCAACTCGATTAATAACCTTCAGCTGAGCTAAAACAACAACATCATAATAAGGAAGTGAAAGAATGCTGAGAAGAGTCCTGAAGTACTGAAGGCCGCATTCTCGTTTCACAACCATGCAGTGAAGCTCCTTGATGAACATCCAGCTAAAAATACGACCCCGAGCCGAATTCTTTTCCAGATTCATGTAGTTGACTTGATCCAACGGAGGGAGCGGAGGAGGATTCCTAGCTAGGAAATCCGCTCGCCATTCGTTCACGGTCTTCTCACGGTTTTCTTGAGCTGTAGGAGAATCTGAAGAAAGATTAGCAAATTCTGCTGTCTTTTCCGCCACATACCCATCATCAAGAGCATTAAACTCCGCATTATCTTGACCAACATAAACAGGACGTTCCGGATCCGAACCGATGAAGATTTCTTCAATCGTAGAGAAATCGGTTTCGTCCGGAACTAACGGAGTAGCATCGATCATATTCACATCAACTTCATCCAATTCCTTCAGAGCTAAAACACGTTCATCAGACATCTCTGTAACGTGTTCTCCCTCTTCTAATAGTTCACCCGTAACTGGATGATACTGATGAACAATTGAGGATTCAGGGAGATCGGCAAACGCTTCCGGTTCAAGACTAACATGTTCAAACCTGCCGAAGCTTCCAACGTTTCAGTCTGCTCAGACAGACCAGTAGTAGCTGTTGGAGGAGCAGTAGGAGCAGCTTGAGATGTATCAGACCCACCTGCAGCACCGGATGCAGTTGCACCGGAACCTGAGGCAGCTGGTTGATCAGGATTTGCTGCATCATCGTCTTTGTCATCGCCACGCTTTGAGGGAACGATGTCTAATGCTTTGCACCTTTCATTCCAAAGCGTAACTACTTTGTGTTCCAACTTCTTGAAATTTGCTTGAACAGGCTTGAAGCCTTCTATTAATCGATCATCGCTATTTTTATAGCGCTCAGACAGCTCTTCATGCTTCTGCTTTAACACTTTTGCCTCATGCTCTAACACAGTACTATGCCCTTTCATTATCTCAACTTCCTTATCACGAGCCCTGTTTGCTTCTTTCAGCCTTTCAATCTCTAGAGCTTGTTCTTTTATCTTAAGATTCTGTGCACTAACAATTGAGACTAACTTGTTGTGTGCCTCCACATCCTGAGTTCGCTGTACACGATACTCTTCAATCTTTCTAGTATTCCGAATGACTACGTTACCCAATTCACTGATTTGTTCGATCAGGAAATGAGCTTTCTCAGCTTCAGACAAACTAGACAATGTTTCTGCTAGAGGAACCAGACTGACCAGCTGGACCGGAAGTACCTGTTGGACCTGTAATAACAAGAGGAGGCCGTACGTGTGTACCTGAGACGGGAGTTGCAGGCGGCTGTTGATCAACAGTCGCCGTGCGTGTCCCAGAAGACGTCTGAGGAGAAGAGACCAGCTCCGGCATCTCTGATGTAGTCAATTGATCACTGACAGGTGGTAGCTGATGCTCTGGAGGCGTTGAATGCTGGATAGAAACAGGTATAGGGGCATCGCCAGCAGTTTCACCTATTGACCTTGATCCGTCCTTTGATTTCTTTGAAGCACGAATACCCTGTCTTCTTTCTTTCCTCTTTCTAATCAAACCAGGAGCAGCAGGGATATAATCCTCATCTTTGTCAGATTCTGCGGTTCTAACCGGTTTCCCTATTCGTTCAATGCCACGAAAATTCCCACGCTGATCATAAGCCTTTCGCATCCCTGGAGGAGGAGGATTATCATCCTCAGAAGATGAATCATCATTACCAGAACCTCCTTCATCATCAGAAGACGAACTGCTATCATCCACCAACTTCCTCGGCTCGTCCCCCTTACCTTTACCTTTGTCGGTCGTATCATCACCTGACCGACTTACAGTACCACCATCACCACCTGCACTAACCCGAACATCAGGATCGACAAACACCCCTTGAACTTCTTCTGTAGCAACATTCACATCAACTTCAACATGTGCTGCCGCACTGGAACTTCCAGCAGACTTCCTGCTTGATGCTTTAATTCCGTGCTTAGCCCCGAGTTGTGTGTTAGCTAATGCGATTAACCTGGGCTCTTCATCATCAGAATCACTTGCATCTCGACGCCATTTGTTGTTCTGTGGTGCCTCGTAGGTCGGAACATCGAGATGACCAATAAGCTTTCTGATTGGATCCGATTCCTTATACTTAGACATCGACTTGAAGATCAGCAGTGTCCGCTCGTTCATCGGATTGACAGGTAGAACATCTGCCTCAGCCTTGGGAAGATCAGGAATCTGAACATCAATCATCATCTGCAAGAATCTTGGATATAGCCAAAACTTGGTAGATGTCCGTTGGGTTGCTGACGGAAGTGGCCTGCGAGCATTCTCTTTCAGATTGTCGAATATATAACGTGATATGTTGAACGGCTTGTTCAGAATTAAAGCCGTAAACAATCCCGTCAATTCAATCGGCGACAGATCATATCCAGACCGTTTGTTGCTCAGGCAGTGAATAAGGATATGCAATAAGAACTTGTATCGAAGCGGCATGAACCCTTTGTTTATCTGATTAGCAAGAACATTATCGCTGTAACGTAGCCTCATCAATAACCCACGCTGACATTGTAAATCAATAGAAGTAGAATCTTCTGGTTGATCTCCCAATTGCAGACGCGCTCTAATGGTGTTCTCTGTGATCACCACGGGTTTCTCAGCAACTGATCCTCTAACCACTTCTTGGTTATCCACTGTTTCAACCACAGCAGAATTCCAGAATTCCTTGATCTGGGACTGATAAGCAGTGTGCTGTGTAGTGATTGCATAGTTGATACGGGCCCGATGAGGATACTCATTATTCCCTTGAATTCCGGACTAATTTTGCCTTCCGGTTGTAGATAAGCAGCCATGTTATGTCTAGGTTCGGACATAGATTCAACCTCAGATTTTTCCTTCTTAGTTGGCTTTGCCCGTTCCTTCTTCACTTTCGGTGCCATTTCTGTTCATCAAAACAATGACACGTAATGAGAAAATAGTCAAACAGTCAACAAGGATTTCACACTTAGAAAAATTTCAATTTCTTGAAAAATTTCTAAGTGTTGATTCCTCGAAGGATGTTACTTGGACATCGAAGGATTGACACATGGCACGAAGGATGACAGACTGATCGAAAGATGTAATTCTCTTCGAAAGATGACAGCCTTATCGAAAGATCAACTTACGAAAGATCAAAAATTTTGAAAGATATTTTGGTCAAACAAAAGATCTGACCAATCGAAGGATGATCCTTCGAAAAGTTTAGTATCCTTCGAATCTCACATCGAAGGATAATATGCGGTCCATCTATCGAGGTAAGAACATCATCTTTCGAGATCTGCATGTTTTCCGGTGACACTGTTCATCGGCGATTTTCCGGTGGTTGTTTTAAGATTGATTTCCGGTGACAGTTTTAAGTGGGTTTCAAGTATGTTACATACCAGATACAAACAACATCAAAACCATTTAAAACATCAAAACCATCTAAAACACTGTGCCCGATTTAGACCAAGTTCACCAAACAAACAATTGTTAACCCAAACCAAAACCCTTGACATCAGAAACCACCATTCCATGTTTCATCCGAATAAAACTGATGATCATCAAAACCTAACACTATATTTGCAACATTATCACATGGTATATAAAACACATTTCATCCATGATTTTCATAAAATGAAAACAAGAACAATAAAGGATAATATAACATGATCAAATGAAGTGTTCATGATATTGTTTGTTAAGAGATTCAGGATTATCCTACCGTGAATGTTATATAAAAATCCTGATGTCTTAACTTGTTTTGATTTTGGCAGAGTTTCGGGATAATCAGAGGATTTTGAGTGATGAAATTTTGACTGTTATTTTGAAATGAAGAAGATGACAACTTTTTATACTCTGACCTCGAAACTCGAACCGTCTCGAAGGATCAATGACCTTTCGAAAGATGAAAAGGAGCTTCGAAAGATGAGCTTTGGCTCGAAGGATCCATATCTGGATCGAAAGATACCAGATATTTGTGGATCTGGATCGAAAGATACCAGATATTTGTGGAAATCCTCGAAGGATATCTTTCGTCCTGATCCATCTTTCGAAAAGTCTGACTTTCATTGACCATCTGATCTTTCGAGGGCCATTGCTTCCTCGAATGATCATATTTTCACCAACACTTTGGATTTTGGGAATTTGCAATTTAAACCCTTCAAATTCTTAAAGGTTTTCAGAAGCGACCATTTTGAAAAATTGCCCGTTATGAAGTTCTGCAAAGGTCAGTTTTATGAAGTATCTCGGCTTGCCAGGTATCGGATCGAGCACCAACATCAGTTAATTAAAAATAAGATTAAATTGAAAATCTTTTTGGATTTTGATAAAATAAAAGACAACAATTTTAATATCCTTTGAATGTTATCAAACGACATCACCGCTAATGTCGTGCTGATATGCACCAAACGACAAAACTGTTTAAAATAAGACAAAATAAAGATAAGCGGTAAATAAAGTACAAACACAACAATATTTTTGCGAGTTTCTGGCGAAGAGAATCATATCAGTTCGCGGTCTTTTGTCAAAACACATTTCCTTTTAAGATTCTTTTACAGAAGCGGATAAGTATTCTACCACAATTACCGATATTGTTATCCACTTAAACTCAGCGATCAAGTGTAATCATAATACATTGAGATACATTTAAGGTATGATTTATACTTACCGACCAGTGTTTATCCACTCACGACACATTCCCGTATCAAGGTATGCACGAGAGTTCATCTTACTGGGGAGTATACCATTTATCATCCGTTTTTAACGTATATAAAATGTGAACAAGTCACTTATTGATGAGGAACTTGATTTTCATATGCATGAGGGCACAGGAGCAAGTCCGTGAACAGGTCAGTACTTTCGTACAGCAGAGAGACGAACTTGACTCCCGGAAAGATGTGATATATTATCACTTATTTTGATTGGACATGTGATTGTTTATCACTTATTGAGGTCGAATGCAGTATGAGATATGTACACGTATGTATGGTATCATGGAAGAACTAGACTTTGTCTTTTATAGAAACAACCATGATACCCAGATGATAAACAGCATAAACCCCGAATATCTCAGAACCTCGGAAATCTATCAAACGAAATTTCGGTACCAAGACCATATGCCAATGAGCGGTTCCCACGCGGTTTTCAGTTCGTTATGTTTATATCTCCTGCATACTTTAAAATGATCGTGAGTCTACCGGTACATCATTAGTAGAGCTACTTATCATTTTCTTTTCTTTTGATTTCTAGAAGCATGTTTCGACCGACCTCTGATGTAATATCATTTTCCCTTATATTACCAAGAAACTCATTTTTGTTTTTCTATTGTTTTTGTGTTTTTCTGAATTTTCTCCCCCTTAAATGCATAAAGTAAATAAATTAAAGACATATTTTTGTATTTTTGTGGTTTTTCAATGTTTTTGTATTTTTCTTGAAACTTTCTCCCCCTAAAATTCAAAAATAAAATAAAGTAAAAACATATTTTTGGATTTTTGGTTTTAGAAAAGTATTTACAAAAAACGATTTCCCGATGTCGGTTACTCTTGCTTCACCTTTATGCCGTTTACCAAAAGTAAATAATCGAATCTTGATTTATCAAATGCTTTTGGTAAAAAGGTCGGCACGTTGGTGATCGGTATGAATGTGAACCACATCGATAAGTCTCTTTTCAAAGCAATCACGTATGAAGTGATATTTAATATCGATGTGCTTCGTTTTTGAGTGCTGTACAGGATTTCTAGTGATCTGTAAAGCAGCTTCATTATCAACATAAATAGGAGTAGTTAGGAATTCAAAACCGTAGTCCCGCATCTGTTGTTGGATCCATAGAACCTGGGAGCAGCAACTAGACGCAGCAATGTATTCCGCTTCACATGTAGACGTAGCCACACATGTCTGCTTCTTGCACTGCCAAGTGACTAGGCGATTGCCTAAGAACTGACATCCTGCTGTAGTTGATTTTCCATCTTTCTTGCAGCCGCCGAAATCAGAATCACTGTAAGCCTTGAGATCGAAGTTGTCATCCTTAGGGTACCATAACCCGGTGTCAGGGCAACCCTTCAGATAACGAAAAATCCTTTTGACAGCAGCATAGTGAGAGACCTTCGGATTTGCTTGGTATCTGGCGAGAAGGCACGTTGGATACATAATGTTGGGTCTTGATGCGGTGAGATACATTAGGGATCCAATCATAGCACGATAAAGTGAAGAATCCACAGCTTCCCCTTTTTCATCCGGAGTAATCCCGTGATTCTGCGGAAGAGGAGTAGAAATTGGCTTCGAATCGGACATCTGGAACCGGCTCAAGATGTCTCCGACGTACTTGGTTTGATGGATAAAAATTCCAGATTCAGACTGATTAACTTGCAAACCCAAGAAGAACGTCATTTCACCCATCGCACTCATCTCGAATCGATCTTGCATCACCTTCTCAAATTCCTTGCATAACTTATCATTGGTAGAACCAAAGATAATGTCATCGATGTATACTTGTACCAACAGAAGATCTTCACCTTTTTCTTTGATGAAGAGGGTACAATCGATCAAACCCCGTCTAAACCCGTTGTTCAGCAGGTAGGTAGACAGTGTCTCATACCAGGCTCGAGGTGCTTGATGAAGACCATATAGCGCCTTGTTAAGCAGTAAAACTCTGTCAGGATGTAATGGATCTTCAAACCCCGGTGGTTGCTCGACATATACTTCCTCTTCGACTACTCCGTGAAGAAAAGCACTTTTAACATCCATCTGGTACACCTTGAATTTCTTGAAGGATGCGTAGGCTAGAAAGATTCTAATAGCCTCCAGACGTGCAACAGGTGCATACACTTCATTGTAGTCGATACCTTCTATCTGACTGAAGCCTTGAACAACTAACCTTGCTTTGTTTCGGACAACAACCCCACGGTCGTCCTTCTTGCACTTAAACACCCAACGAGTTCCGATCTTCTTGTAGTTGTCGGGCCTATCAACCAATTTCCATACGCCAAACTTCTCGAACTGCTGAAGTTCTTCTTGCATGGCTTCCACCCAGGAATCATCTTTCAATGCCTCCTTCCAAGATCTAGGCTCTTCTTGGCTAACATAGCAGGCGAAAGACCAATCATTTTGTTGTCCCGATTCTCGTATCTCAGCATACAAGCCAGCATTTTCGTTATTTCTGATTTGATTCCTTGTCCTTACACCACTGAGAACATCACCTATAATATTCTGCTGAGGATGAATGTTATGAATTCGGGTTTCAGAAACTGGAGGAATTTCAACATTTGACCTCAAGTTATTGATATTTAAATTCCCGATATCATTCTGAAGCTGTTGAGTTGTAGAAGATGATGCATTTTCTTCTTGGACAATTGGCGCAGACACTGGATCCGTTGCTTCTGAGGTACCTTGAACCGGACGCGGTGCTTCACCATCATTTGCATCAACATACTCCTCATTCCGATGACAAATTGTAGTCAACAGCATCATTAAACACCTCATTTGAAACGAGATTGTTAACAGAAGAAGATGCTTGTGAGTCAACAATGATTGGGCGAGCTAACTGAGAGC
This sequence comes from Helianthus annuus, assembly GCF_002127325.2. Classification (NCBI taxonomy): domain Eukaryota; kingdom Viridiplantae; phylum Streptophyta; class Magnoliopsida; order Asterales; family Asteraceae; genus Helianthus; species Helianthus annuus. The sequence continues at coordinate 38,729,890 of NC_035437.2, forward strand.
CAGTCGCATTCTCGCTTTCAGACAACATTTGAGCAATTGCATTGTCATCATCAAATGTCGGCAGATTGAATGAGTCGAAAAGACCATCATAATCGAACATCCATGGATCTCCAGAAGGCTTCGGTGGATTAGAATATCTTTGAACTCTTACTTCACCCCATTCTTCAATCTTCTTGGTAGTCAGGTTCCATACTCGCAGATTAGGAGTAGCATACCCAAGGAAGTAACCTTCGATAGCTTTGGCACCAAACTTCCCGTCAGGCTCAATCATGGTACATGGTGCACCAAAAGGTTCTAGATATTCCAAGTCAGGAGTCTTCTTGTGTAGGAGTTCGAAGCACGTTTTGCCATGTCTTTTCACTGTGAGAACCCTGTTTAACGTGTAGCAAGCCGAGGCAACAGCTTCAGTCCAGAATCGAACTGGAAGCTGAGACTCAACCAACATGGTTCTTGCAGTCTCAATTAAGGTTCTGTTCTTTCTTTCAACGACTCCGTTTTGTTGTGGAGTGTACCGAGAGCTGTATTCATGAAGGATTCCTTTTGCAGTGCAAAATTCATCCATAACCCTGTTTTTGAACTCGGTTCCGTTGTCGCTTCGAATTCGCCTCACCTTTAGATTATAAAGATTTTCCAACAAGGTGATCAAATTCTTTAGAATTTCTGGAGTCTCGCTCTTGTGTACCATGAAATCAACCCATGAAAATCTTGAATAGTCATCAGTGACTACCAGGCAGAAAGCCTCCCCGTGCACACTCTTGTGTTTGACTGGGCCGAAAAGGTCCATATGCAGACGTTCGAGTGGCATGTTTACAGTGTTAACCTTCTTCAATGGATGTGATTTCTTGATCTGCTTCCCTTTCTGACATGGCACACAGACATCTTGAAGTTGAAAATGCTTCACATTGACACCTCTCACCAGATTGTTTTTGACTAGGTGATTCATTTTTCTGAGGTGAATATGACCCATCCGTCCGTGCCAAGAGATCGTCTCCTTTTCAGTGGCTTTTGAAATAAAGCAAGTAACTTGTTTGGACTTAGTTATTGCTTGGCTCATATCGAGGACATACAAATCATTAACTCTTGGTGCTGATAAGAGAATCCATTCTTCGGGAATCTTGAATCCTGGCTTCAGCACATAACAACCGGCATCATCAAAATGCACGGTGAACTTCTTGTCGCAGATCTGAGAAACACTCAGGAGATTGTGATCCAGCTGTTGCACATAATTGATTTTGTCGAAACTCACAACTCCATTTGAGATCATTCCCTCGCCGGTGATATACCCTCCTTTGTCTCCAGCAAACGCGACATAACCTCCTCTTATACTTTGCACATCGAAAAGAAGACGATAGTCGCCCGTCATGTGCCTGGAAGCCCCACTATCAACAATCCAATGACTATTAATAGTTCCTCCTGGAGCCGCCTGCACATGCAACTAACTTATCAGTTTGAGAGGGGGACCCAAGCCTTTGTGGACTTGGGTCGTCCTTGATCATCAAGGAAAGTTGTTAGTGCAATATCTGTCTATCGCCTCCGTCAATCTATTCCGTAGCAGAAATTGAAGAAACCGAAGAATTTTAAGCTTTTAGGTTACATCTAGTTAAAAAGGGCAAGGTGGCAAACTTGTAAATAAGGAGAAATCCTTATATTCCTTGTGCCTATAAATAGCTCATTAAGTTGTAAAGGTTAAGACTTTTGGAAGACTTGGAGCTCATTTGGAGAATTAGAGATCTAGTTGTAGAGAGAGAGAAAGTCTAGAGAGAGAAAGTCTCTCTACGTGATTCTCGGCATTGTACATGACGTCATATTAATCGAATCACGTTTTCTTGTACGTTATTGTGTGTTCGATCACATACGTTCACGGATTCCGCACGTCGAACGTACGTTACGCAATCGAACGGTCGGAAAACCGATCCTAACAAGTGGTATCAGAGCTAGGAGCTCGATTGCTTGATCAAACACATCGTTTTCGTACAAGATTTCAGCAGAATTTGATCCGATTTCATCTATTTCTTCATCTTCTACCTACTTTTCACGTTTTTTTCTGAAAAACGTCAAATTGAACAGGTAAATACGGTCCGTTTCGTCTGATTTTTGGATATGTTGTGCGTTTAGACTCGATCTACAACCCTACCAAGTTTCAGCTCGAAACTCCAAGCCGTTTTGGAGATATCGCAGTTTTTCGGTCCGAATTCGCGTCAAAATTTCAGCTGTGGATCGCTTATGTGGCACTATTGTGGATCGCTTATTTGAAATTAGCATGGATCGCTCATAGGGCAATGGTTGAGAACCGCTTTTGTGAACTACTGTGGATCACTCGTAAGAAAGTATTATAAACCGCTCATAGAGACACTCTTTGAACCGCTCTTAAGAAAAATTCAGAACCGCTCAAACGTTTCAATTGTGGACCGCTCAAAAGGTTTGAGGGTCGCTCTTTTGTCACCTTCTTCATGTGACTGTTACAGGTTGTCGGCTATTGCTTTTAATTCACCGCCCAGTTGGCCCAATTGCAGCCCTTGAAGTCCACCGCCCCACTACAAGTTGATTGCTGTTTTTAACCGTCCACTTATATAAACAGCCAAACTATAATATTTGTGAAACAAAGAGTTGTTGTTGTGCAGCCCATGTGGCCCAATCAGGTTTTTTAATCCACCTCCCAAAGATACCTTATTTGTACCGCTCATTAATTGAAGTGCCCATATAAAGAAGTTTACGGTTCAATCAGTGAAGGCCCAGTTCATCTTTTGTCCGTATCTTGTGAATTGTTTTTGTTCAGGTAACACGAGGGAATTTACAAGGTAATTCATAAACATAATTTCATGGCGAAAGATGAACCTATTCCATGGAAAGATGATCGTACTGAAGAGCAGAAGTATTGTTATCGGAAAATGCTTGCCGAATACAAAATTCTTAGAATTTCTCGTATCTTTCTGGAAGCAAGGAGAGCGGGAAGATGGGATTCGAAAAGGGAGTGTTATCTGGATGAATATGGAAACATTGCGATTGATGACAGCACGCTTGATATGGAAGCTATCATCAAGGAATACAAAGAAGATGATGAGTATTGGCAACATAAATGGTGGGGAACTCCAACTGAGAAAATGATAGAAGAAGAGAAATAAGAAAAGGAGAAAGAAGAAAAGGAGAGAAAAGAAATGGAAGAGAAAAAGATGAATGGAAAATGTTCGAATTTTGAAAAATCAGAATCAGACAATGTCAAACTTCTGAAGGATGTAGAGAGTTTGACATTGGAAAACAAAAATTTGAAGATCGAGAAGAAGGCTGATAATGAACAGATTCTGGAGTTACGCTTGAACTGTGAAAAAATGAAATCTGAGAATGATAAACTGTTAAATGATTTGAACAGTTTAACATCAGAAAACAAAATTTTGAAAGAAAATGAAAAAGATTTTGAAAGCAAAAGAAAATCTTCAGAAGATGAAGATTGCTGGATAAAATTGGAAAACAAAAATCTGAAAGAAAATGAAACAAGATTTCAAGAACAGTTAAAAGTCTTGGAAAATGAAAAATCTGTTCTTGAAAATCTTAAAATTGAAAATGAAAAATCAATCAAGTCTCATCTTGAAAGAATATTTCAGCTTGAAAATGAAGCTGAGAATTCAAGAAAGAAGATTGATGAACTTGAAAAGAAATTGAAGGGTTTTGTGACTGCATTAGATAGCTTGAATTTTCCCTGTCCAAAACCGATCAATTCTGTTCCAATAAGTGACAATGTCACAAATTTTGACAAAGTCAAAATTGAAGATTGTGATGATGTATCTGATGATGTAAAAGAAAAAGAAAAGAAAATAAAAATATTTTTAGATTTAAAAGAAAAATTTAAAAATACTGTTTTGCAATCTACTGAGAAAGGTGAATGCTCAAAGCAAAAACCTGTAAAGAAGATTGTGGAACAGAAACAAAAAGATAAAAATTTGAAAAACCCTAAAAAAGAAAATAAAAGCTCATCAGATAAGTCATCCAATCATTTTCAAAAATCAGAAAAATTTAAAAATGAAAACTTACAAAGTGTTGGTAATAAGTGGTGCAGGTTTGACCACAGTGCGTCAAAGCCAAATCCAACATTGAGGAGGAGTGCAGATTACCACAATGCCAGACAGTGTTATGATCTGAGCATTTGGAGTGAAGGTGATATATGGTATGATAACAGAGTGTGTTACTCTTGTGGAGTTAGAGGTCACATTGCTGTTAACTGCCAAAATTGGAGTTATGAAACGCGAGGATGCTTTAACTGCCAAATTCGAGGACACATTGCCAGAGATTGCCCAAGGAGATCAATGGGAAGATCGAGGGCTGAATCTCAAAGTAAGGCAAAGAAACCAGTCATAGTCAAGCCCAAAGAACAGAAGGTTCAACAACCTAAAGTTCAGGAAACAAAAGTAAAACTTTCTCAGGTGCAGAAAGACAGACTGCGTAAGAAGAGGAAGAAGGCCAGAGAATATCTGGAAAGGATTTTGTCCTCGGGTTCACCCGACAAATCGAATAATAGTGTTGATGAAACGATTCACTCGACAACAAAGTCAAGTAAACCGAATTCGTCAGATGCAAATCTGAGGACGAAAAAGGACGAGAAAAAGGTCGGCGATGAATCTGATATGTTGAAATCAGACAAGCCACCTTCAGGCGATGAATCTGACAGATCAAAGTCAGACAAGCCACACTCAGGCAATGATTCTGGTTTGACAAAACCAGAAGAGCCAGTTGTTGAGGTAAAAACTATCAAACCCAAGGCTGGTCAGGCTTGGGTGGATCTTTTCAAATGAAAAATCCTGACTTGCCGGAGTTCCCAGGTTGGTAAGTGTGGAACAGGTATCGGCATCTTTCTTGAGAAATTCACAGGTTGGTAACTGTGATATTTCGAATTACAAAAGACTAATCAAGGACATTAAGTTGTACTTGATTTCTCTTTCCGTCAAGTAACTAAAGGAATACAATGTGATGAAATAACCCCGAGTATATGAAACAACACACAAAACTAATTTTCCGGAAAAACCATTTTGATTAAAACAAACTTAAGTGTCTTGAAATCATAATGGGAAAATAGTTTGTTGTGAGGGGGAGTTCTGATTGTTTACGCCAAGTGGATGGAGAATTGAAGTGATTCGATATCAGTTTGTCATTTTATTTGTACAGTTTTCAAATTTTCCTTGAAAATCAAAATTGAAACATATTTTGATTTTAGGGGGAGAAAAATTTAAAAAATTAGAAAATTTGAAAATACCAAAAACATTGAAAAATTTAAAAAATGAGTTTTGTTGTGAAAAAGAGGAAATGATAGTAAATCAGTGGACTATCACAGCATGCTAAAGAAATGTAATGTCAAATGTATTAAACGGTCTCACTGATGATGTGACGATAGGTTTTCGTACATTTAGTAGATTTATTCGGGATATAAACCTAAAATTTCAAACTTGCGAAATTCATGGGGAACACTACTTGGATATATAGGTAACCCCTGAAATCTCGTTTGAAAGGTCTCGTATTCTGATATACTAGGTGTTTATACTCTATGATGTCAGGGGTATTATTCCGGGACTTCTGCTGTACGGTAGTTCTGACCTAGTCCTTGGATAATGCTTTGCCTGAAATGCTTGAAACATAGCATTATAGCCCTCAGAATGATTAGACAATAAAATTGATAATCATCTGTTGTAGCTAAAAGATCCTCTAAAGGGACACACTGCAAAGTCGAAGCTGATATCTCTCTGCTGAACGGAAGTTCTGACCTGAGATCCCTCAGTTCTCGCATTTAACCCCTAATTTATGTACAGACATCATTGTAGTATTCTTGCCTGTAAGACTGAATATTGAGATTCTGGATACGGGAGTATATTCAAGAGGTGGGACACATGAATTGAGCTAAGTTCCTAAAACATCTAAATCGTATCCTGAATAGATTGAAAATTGTGTGAAAATTTAAGAGGACAACTATATCGTCAATCGAGGTGAATCGTTTAGAACTTAAAATGATTAAAGCTTAACGGTGCTAGTGATTTGTCTCATGAACTGATATGATCCTCTTACACAAACTCACAAAAATATTATTTGTATATATTTGTTTACTGTTTTTCATTCAAAAACAAAAATCCAAAAAGATTTTCGGAGTGTTTTAGCATAAATTTTTTTGAAAAGTCAAAAAGATTTTCGACAGCTGATTTTGAAGAGCTGATATTCAAAATTCGAGGGCTAATCATGATGAACAGGTTTGGGGAATATGTTGAAAACTTTAAATGACATATATAAATGGTTTATTTGGTTAATCAAGGTCATTTATTTGAACTTGATGTAACTAATATGTTTGTTGTAAATGATATCTACCGGTAAGTTTACGGGAATTAATTTGACATAAATTTGTGAAACTTATGATGAGGTAGAGGATATGCAGGTTAACAAGGTTTCAAGTCCTGAGCAGATGAAGAACAAAGCCAGGAATTGATCCTGAATTTGTGAAACGATGAAAGCCAGACTACGATCCCGACAGCTGAGTCTAAGGGGGAGTCTGAAGACGAGCTCAAGGAAAATGAAAGCGTACAAAGAGCCAGGTATCATTCCTGGAGGAGCTTGTATATGGAAATCCAGGTGCCGATCCCAAAAGCACGGAAGCTTGACGAAAGGGGGAGCCTGAAGATAGATCCACGGGGATTCTGTTCGAGAGAGAGAAAGAGAAGGCACTACGAGATTGACTACGGCAATATCCAAGGGGGAGTCTGTTAGTGCAATATCTGTCTATCGCCTCCGTCAATCTATTCCGTAGCAGAAATTGAAGAAACCGAAGAATTTTAAGCTTTTAGGTTACATCTAGTTAAAAAGGGCAAGGTGGCAAACTTGTAAATAAGGAGAAATCCTTATATTCCTTGTGCCTATAAATAGCTCATTAAGTTGTAAAGGTTAAGACTTTTGGAAGACTTGGAGCTCATTTGGAGAATTAGAGATCTAGTTGTAGAGAGAGAAAGTCTAGAGAGAGAAAGTCTCTCTACGTGATTCACGGCATTGTACACGACGTCACATTAATAGAATCACGTTTTCTTGTACGTTATTGTGTGTTCGATCACATACGTTCACGGATTCCGCACGTCGAACGTACGTTACGTAATCGAACGGTATCGAAACCGGTCCTAACAAAAGTGATCTCAATCACTTGATGATTAGGAAAAAGAACCTGTGGTGCTCCCCCTGATTGAATTACCTGCTTTTGCTTCCAAGCTGTTTGTCGTTTACCAGTATTTGAATTTATTGTTTTAGCATTTACTGGTTTTACAGTTGCAGGTTTTCCTTGTACATGTTTTTCTTCTTTGACCTCTGATTTTAAGGCCTTTTCAATTACCTTTTAATTCTTTTGCTTTAGCTTCTTTTCCCTTTCTTTCAAGACACGTGGGTCCTGTTTCGGGGAAACTGGTCGTTTTTGGTAATTGATTTCTTGGGGAGCACTCGTTTTTGACTTCAGCTTTTGCAACGTATGGGCAATATCTTACAATATGCCCAACTGTGCCACATTCAAAGCACGTTCTCCACTCTACAAACCTCGAAGAAACATATTGATGACCAGACGAAGAACCAGGCAATGAACTTTGTGATCTAGACGTACTAGGACCTAAATCACATCCGTTGGTGTGTTGGGTGTAATTATTCTGATCATTTCGTTTTAAAATTCTAACTTGTTTTACAAAATCAACGTTAGATTTATCCTGAAATGTTTCTAGTTTGTCTGAACCAGTGGATCCAACAAAGTTCATTTTTGGTTCTTGTTTCTTAACAGGAGCTCTTTTGTTTTGCACCTTTTGTTGTTGAACCTTAGGTTGCTCAACCCTTGATTGTTGAATTTTAGGTTGTGCAGCCTTAGGTTGAGTAGCCTTAGACTGTTCAACTTTAGGTTGTTGAACCTTTGGTTGTTCAGTCTTAGGCTGCTAAACTTTAGGTGCTTGAACATTCTTGTTCTGAGCCTTCTTTCCCTGTACCTTACCCTTTCCGGAGTTGACTTGTTGTTTTCGCTCAATTGGTAGTTTTTGGTTTCCGTATTGTTTTCTAATTTCTTCACACGGAATTGGATCACATTGAGTGACTGTAACTTTGCCACTTTTGTTCCCCAAAAACTTATCAGTGCATCCTTCAAAAATTTGCTCAATTAAATCTTGATTTACATTTTTAATTGGAAAATCTTTGTTAAAGTAGATTTTGCTATCTCCTTTGAGCGTGTACAACAAGTTATTCCCTTCAGGGCTAACTACAAGGGACTCCATTGCTTTTGACATTTCAGTCTTACTCGGTTTCACTGGTGGATCACACAAGATGTGATTCATCGTCCGAAGAATCAGCATCCTCAATAATGGGAGGACTCTGTTCCTTAACACACGATGTATCTGTCACGTTCTCAGATTCTGATTGACCCGAGGATGATGTACCAGTTGTGAACCCGAGGCCTGCTGCAAAGTCATCTAGACCGAGTGGCACAGTAGGTTCAAAACGGGGCATATCCTCGTCATCAGGCAATTTGGAGTAATTGTGATTCATTGGGGGAGGGCATGATTTGAATCCAATACATTTTGCATCCCCCTTTTTTCTTTTGGACGTCAATGATGTGATCCAATACATAGCGGGAATTAGAATAGCTTTCCAATTTCTGCTTAATTGTCTCACATTCACATCGAGCTGTTGCTAACTCTACCATTTGCTTTTCAATTGTGTCAATAAGATTATTGTTAGCATGTTGTTTTCGCAAAACAGCCTTTTGTAATTCTGAAACATCATGTCTTAATGACGCAATTGTTGCTTTAAATTCCTTTTCATTTCTAGTTAAAAACAAGTTAGCTTCGGTTGCTTTAGAAAGATCTACAATCAATTCTTGATTGTGTTTGTGTGTGATTTCAAACTGACTTTCCTTTTCTGCATATTTTAATTACTTTGCACATTCAATAGGAACAGAAATAGAGTCAGAATTAGTATCACATACCTGGGAAGTCTGACCTTCTACGTGAGCCATAAAGGCTGTATGAAAAGAAAAAGATCCATCTTCAGAGAAAAACTGAGCAAGCTTCTCGGAAGTTCCAGCAGATTTCTGGCAGAGAATAGATCTCCTCTTGCATAATGCTTCAGCTTCAGCCAAAAGCTCATCAACCTCCAAATCTAAAGCATCACTTGATAAATCACCAGCATCAAGTGATTCCCCATCCATGCTCCCACTATAACCCGAACTATCTTCATCTTCTGAAGATTCACCAGCAGACACGGGTTCCACTACCTTCTCAATCACTTTAGCATAACATGTTGTTCCACCATTTCCTCCTTCTCCGAGCTGAAGGTTCCAGTTGCAGATTTCATCAGCTTGAACAACCAATCCTCTGTGGGGATTAGTGTTTGTGGATCCAGATGCATTTCCTCCAACAGGAACTATTGATCTGACAGAATTGTTGTTCTGTTGTTGTTGTGGCTGTCCTTGATTCCTGAAGGGATTCTGATTTCCTTGCTTAGGTGGCTTCTGACACTCCCGCTTGAAGTGACCATTTTCACCACAATTAAAGCAAGTGACAGCATTCTTATCAAAACCATACTTGGTGTTGTTGTTGCTTTCCAAGTTGGTTCTCCCCGTCCTTTCCATAAACTCCTTTGCTCTTCGAATTGCACTAGCAAGAGCCCATTTGATATCCATCATTTCAAACTCTTCTTTATCCACTTGCTGATAATCTTCATTGGTTAGATTGATATTCCCAATCTGACCTGCGACTAATCCACAATAAGCACTAACCAAGGTATTCAACATCTCCATATGCTCCTTGGCTATTTCAACAGTGACTTTGGAAAAGTTGGAAGTGTCTAATCTGACTGTGTTCGGATTGGAAGTGGCTTGAAAGTTTGAAGAGCTTCCATAAAACCCTTGCTGTTGCGATTGTTGCTGCTGAGCTCTGTTTGGGTCTAAGAAAGGCGGTGGTGTGAATTGCTGAGTTGTCGGTTGCACATACTGTTGTTGAGAAGAAGAATCTGGTCTTGAATACATCATCGTGTATGCTGAAGGATCAAACTGATTTGTTGTGGAAGGTCCGGTGTTTGAGATGAAAGCTGTTTGAAGCTTCGCGTGTTGAGAGGCTGGTTTTTCTCCACTGATACCTCCTGCAATCCCATAATACATCTCTGGATTTTGAGGAGTTAGTGTTCTTTTTGCTTTAAGCTTTTCTTCTACATCCTTGTTCTCCAATCTTTGAATTAACTCATAAACGGTGATTGTATCTAGAACACCATTTTCTTTGAGAATTTCAAGAAAACTGTTCCACTTTGATGGTAAGCTATCAGCAAATCTCTTCACCATTTCTTGTGGAGTGACAGTGACTCTAAAGGCAAACATCTCGCTCAACAAGTGATGGAACCTTGTAGATAACTCTGCCAAAGTCTCATTCTCCATACACGTGAATCCTTCAAACTCTTTCTTCAGTAATTCTTGCTTGATCTTTCTAGATTGAGCATTTCCTTCACATCGTAACGTGAGCATATCCCACAAGCTTTTAGTAGTCGTACAGTAAACAAACTGGTGGTAAATGTCTCTGTGAAGAGCTTGTGTGAGAATCATGAATGCTTTCTTTTCTAACTCAAATTTCTTCTTATCATCATCAGACATAGTGCTGTAAGTTTCTGGATTAGATCCTGCAACTTCCAAATCATTTTCAAATGGGGTGAAGAAGCACATCCATAGATCTTGACCTTGCCCCTGAACATAAGTTCTCAGCCTTTCTTTCCACCATCCCCAATCATTGATGTGATTTAGCTTTGGTGGTTTTGTGCTTGTACCAGTTTCATTGTCGTTTTGCATCATTGCTTGAATGCTGCTGCTTTGATTTGTGACCAATGCCCATTGATTTGCAGATATCATTGCAGCTTGAGGTGGAGCAATAGCCTGCATCCATGCAGTTTTGTTGAAATCTGACGCAGATTGCGTAGCTGATGATTGCGTATCTGATGATTGCGGAGTCAAAGTTGTTTGAGTCCATGCGATGGGATCCCACTGACCGTTTGTTCCCATTTTATAAAAATTAATATATTAAGTGAAAATTAATTTAAAATTTGAAAAACAAGTTTTTCCTTTTTGAAAATTAATGTTCACAAACTATGTTAATATGTTGAAATGAAACAAACAGCCGAAAGATCCTGGATCGAAAGACCTGAAAAACACAACTTGTTAAATTTAAACAGACAAGGATCGAAAGATAATACTTGTTCGAAGGATCAACAGTGTTCGAAAGATCACTGTTGAATTTCGAACAATGACTTCGAAAGATTCTCCAAGACGAAGGATCCTTATCTTTCGAATAATAACTGCAGCTCGAACAATATATCCTTCGGAAAGATTCCTTGGCTCGAAAGATAAATCACAGACTTCGAAGGATGTTCGAAGGATCAATATCTGTCGAACCTCCTTTGATCGAAAGATGATCTTTCGACTTCGAAGGATATCTTTCGATGTGAACTGACACAGCTGACACAAAGGTGACAGGTTGGTGAAAAAGGTGATTGGTTGGTAGACAACTTTCGACAGAAAGGTATGTTCAGACCTTACCTTTTCACCAACTCAGATTTGACTAATAAAATATTGCCTAAAATAGAAGGTTCTTATCCAGAAACCGGTCACCGGAGTAAGCCGGAATTTTGGCCGGAAATTACCAAACCTTTTAAAACAAGATTCTAAGTTACCCAAACCTTCCTTTAACACACCCGGTTAGTTTAGAACACGTTTTTACGTCAAGAAATCCAAGAAAAACACTAAAAACGGGTGCTAAACCAAGTGAGTTTTGTCCAAACACTCCAAAGTCTTGTATAAACTCGGTTTTTAACAAGGAAAAGAGCCACGGCTCTGATACCACTTGTAGGTCCCCCGGAGGTCGAGGTTAAACCTTATCCTTGTTATGTTTAACACACTAGCAAGTGCGAAATCCAAGCTAGAATGCAAACCGATAGTTTATATGAGAACACAAGCTACAAAGAGAAAGGTAGACACACGAGATATCAAAGTTTTCTCTTGTATTTCGGTGGACACGGTTACAGCCCTTGACCAAACTGAAAATACGCTCTCTACAAGACTAAGTTCACTCACACTCACTCACACCCATCTAACTGTGAAGTGAACCCATATATATACCCATAACAGTTAGACTGGTCGAAGGATCAGATTGTCTGGTCGAAAGATCATCTATCGACCAGAAACCCACCGAAGGATTCACATATACCTCGAAGGATGATATATCCTTCGAGGTCCATCCATATCCATCGAAGGTTATCTTTCGAGCTCATCGAAGGATACAAACAATCCTTCGATGACATCCTTCGACACAACAAACTTACAAACCATGTGTTAACTGTTTGGCCAAGTCAAACCAGGAGGATGGTTGACTTGGTCAAACTTACATTGAAACACATACACAAACCAACAAAAGACGTAAACAAGACTAACAAAAGACATCGTTTTATAACATTACAAAATACAGACAAAGTACAGACACAAGTGCACCAACAATTCCGATCCTGTCTTTCCCCCTGGATTCGACCCGGACCAGGAGATAGAGTTCATCCACTTGGATCAGTCCATGGTTGACCCAGTAGACCCAGTTGACCCTGCATTTGCTGACGATGCATATTTTGATATGGAGTTCGTTGACCCCGAGCCTGCCATGGCCCTCGAGCCGGTAGCTGCTCCTGTCCCAGCGTTTGAGCATGACCCTGTTCATGCTGGCGCCCCCATTATTGATCCTGTGATTGCTGACCCACCCTTTGATGATCACCCGGTTGATGCTCCACTATTAGAGGGTCCATGTTGTTGCTGCTGACCCTGTCGATGCCCCTTTCGTCGCTGATGCACCCGTTGACCCTGTTGTTGCTCCCATACCTGATCCTGTTCCCCTGGAGCCCGCGCATGCACTATTCGCGACCCACATTGATCCCAGGTATGCGCACACCCAGAATGGGTGGATTGACGCTGATGATGAGCTCCCACCTGTTCCCCCTCATACCACCGATGTACGCCACATTGATACCTCTTTTTCGTTCCTTCAGTTTACACCTCTAGCTCGACCTGGAGAGGGTTCTTCGACTCATCCTTTTGGACATGTACCGGTATGTATCCCAGCTATACCACCGCCTACTACTACTATTCCCCCTGTTCCACCATTCTCTGTGCCACCTTTTGATCCAGCCAGTGAGCCATTCCTTTGGTCGTCACCACCTGTTATGCCACCGACCGACCCCTACCATCCTTTCCATATGGGGTATTCCATTGAGGACGTTTTGATGTCATTTGTTGTCCAGAACGAGGCACTCACACGGCGCATTCAGGAGCTTGAGAGAGCTCAGCCACCGCCGTGCCAGTGCCAGGGTCAGACCCACCCTACTCCTTCGCAGCACCCTCGACCGTTGTTACCTGACTATGCTGCACGCCTTTTGGCACTAGAGCAGCAGGTTGCTTCTTGGTTGCGTACCCATAGAGCCATGGAGGAGGACTGGCTCCATTTGCGTCATTTGTTCTACACCCATTTTCCCCCTCCTCCACCACCATCAGTGTAGAGCTCTTCAGTACCGTATGGGTAGACGTTGGTGAGAAGATGGCGATTTCTTTGACTGCACAGCATTTTTGGAGACTACATTCTGATTCTGACTTTTGTTGACATGTATATGGATGTATTGACACTGATTTGATATAGTTTTGGACTGGGGTGATGTAGCCCTTAGTCACTGATGATGTATGACACTATTATGTACCTGTACACTTTACTATGCGGTCTCGATATATGGCAATCGCAGTATTCTCATCATATATGATGTTGTGTGATTGATGTATTTATAACATGGGATGTTATGTGATTCGTCTATTTGTAACATGAGATGTTATGTACTATTACTATCATTATATACGTACGCTTTATTATAGCCTGACCAACGTGAACACATCTTTTAGAAGATGCCGAGACGTCAAACGCCGATGCCTACCAATGAGGCAGAACTCCAGAAAATAATCGCTGCTGCCATCGCGCAATACGCCGCCTCTCAAGGAGGGACTAGTGGAAGTAACTCTGGCAATACTGGCAACAACAATCCACCTCATGGTAATACTAAGTCATTAAGACATACCATGACCTAATTGAATATCTATAGCAAAGATGCTAATGCCATTCATATGTTGTAATGTATGTGCAGGGTGCACCTATAAGCAGTTTCTAGACTGCAAGCCTGTCAACTTTGATGGCACTGGAGGTGCTGTCGCCTTTGTTCGTTGGGCTGAGAAAACTGAATCTGTTCTTCGCATGAGCAAATGTGCACCAAACCAGCAAGTCACCTACATTTCTGGGCTATTCTTGGATGGAGCCCTATCTTGGTGGAATTTGCAAGTGCAGACTCTTGGAGAAGCTGCTGCCTACGCACTAACCTGGACCGAACTGAAGGAACTTATGCGCAAAAAGTATTGCTCTCGTGCGGAAATCCAAAGATTGGAAACCGAGTTCTGGCATTTGAAAATGGAAGGTCCAAAGATCGCGGAATATGTTTAGAGGTTCCATGACTTATCGCATGTGGTACCTTATATGGTCACTCCAGAGTTCAAGCGAATTGAGCGCTTCATTTGGGGATTAGCTCCTCAAATCATAAGCATGGTGACCTCCTCCAAGCCTGCAACAATTATTGAGGCAATTGATCTGAGCGTGGCTCTCACTGAGGAGGCTATCCGCCTAAACAAGTTCGATGTGGTCGAGACAAAGAAGAAAGAGACTCACGTCGAGTCATCAGGAGGTAACAAACGGAAGTTCTCGAACTTCAAGCAAGGCACTAGTGGGGTTGTTAAGAAAGGAGAGTCAAGCGAAGGAAAAGGATATATGGGCACCCAACCCAACTGCAACACCTGCCAGCGTCACCATTCTGGCCGGTGTGGTTTGAAAGTATGTGAAGCGTGTGGAAAACCTGGCCACTTGAAGGATTCTTGTTGGGCCACTGTTGGCCAGGGAGGCCAAGGAGGATTTGGAAACAGAAACAATAACCGGGGTGGAAATGGGAATCGCCCACAAGGAAACAATGGAGGAAATGGGAATCGAGGCAACAATGCGAATCAAGCGGGCGCTGTGAATCGTAACCAAAGGAATAATCAAGCTGGAAATGGTGGTGGAAACGGGTAAAGACCTGGATGCTTTAACTGTGGTGATATTGGGCACTATAAGAGGAACTGCCCAGAGTTAAACCTAGCCCGTGGAAGAGTTTTCAATACCGAAGCGAGGGAAGTGCACCAGGATCCCAATGTCGTTACTGGTACGTTCCCTGTAAACCAACGCTATGCATCCGTTTTATTTGATACTGGTGCCGACTATAGCTCGTATCGTTAGAGTTTAAGAATATGCTTGGGTTAGCCACTAGTAAGTAAGATATTCCGTACTCAATCGAATTGGCTAATGGAAAGTTAGTAGAAGCCAATGAAGTTGTCAGAGGCTGTGTGATCGAATTGGGAGAGCGTGAGTTTGCTCTGGATCTACTACCAGTCCAGTTGGGAAGCTTCGACGTGGTGGTAGGAATGGATTGGTTATCAGGCAACAAGGCTGAGATAGTTTGTCACGAAAAGGTTGTTCGTATCCCAACCGAAGATGGTGAAACAATTGTGGTCCATGGAGAGAAGCGAGATATGCCGTTAAGAATTATCAGCTGCCTGAAAGCGCGAAAGTGTTTACAGAAGGGATGTGCTGCCTTTCTGGCACACATTGTAGATAAGAAAGCTGGAGAACCGAGGATCGAAGACATCCCTGTCGTGAGGGAATATCCAGAAGTCTTCCCAGAGGACTTGCCTGGATTGCCGCCTCTGAGGCAAGTGGAGTTTCACATCGATTTAGTTCCAGGCGCCGCGCCTGTGGCCAAGGCACCTTATAGACTTGCCCCGTCTGAGATGCAAGAACTGTCGACACAACTTCAAGAGTTGTTAGACAAGGGATTTATCCGACCTAGCTTCTCGCCTTGGGGAGCTCCAGTTTTGTTTGTCAAGAAGAAGGACGGTAGTTTTCGAATGTGTATCGACTACCGGGAGTTGAATAAGCTGACGATCAAGAATAGGTATCCTTTGCCAAGGATCGATGATCTATTCGACCAACTGCAAGCTTCAAGCTTTTATTCAAAGATCGATTTGCGATCTGGTTACCATTAGTTAAGGATACAAAAGGAGAGTATCCCGAAGACAGCCTTTAGAACTCGTTATGGACACTACGAGTTCCTAGTTATGCCGTTTGGGTTGACAAACGCACCTACAGTCTTTATGGATTTGATGAATAGAGTTTGCAAGCCATATCTCGACAAGTTCGTGATTGTGTTTATCGATGATATCTTGATTTATTCAAGGACAAAGGCTGAGCATGAACAACATTTAAGAGCTATTCTAGAGCTGCTGAAGAAGGAACAGTTGTACGCCAAATTCTCTAAGTGCGAGTTTTGGCTACGTGAAGTCCAATTCCTTGGACATGTGGTAAATGGAGATGGAATTCATGTGGATCCCACCAAGATCGAAGCGGTTAAGAATTGGGAAACGCCAAAGACGCCAACCGAGATTCGACAATTCTTGGGTTTGACTGGCTACTATCGGAGGTTCATTGAGGATTTTTCGAAGATCGCTCAACCATTGACGCTCCTCACGCAGAAAGATAAGAAGTTTGATTGGGGAATCAAACAGGAAGAAGCGTTCCAGATATTGAAGGATAAGCTCTGCAATGCGCCAATCTTAGCACTACCCGAAGGTACAGATGATTTTGTGGTATACTGCGACGCCTCGCGTCAAGGATTGGGTTGCGTGTTAATGCAACGCCAAAAGGTTATTGCTTACGCATCACGCCAATTGAAAGTGCACGAAAAGAACTATACCACACATGATTTGGAACTTGGCGCAGTGGTTTTTGCATTAAAGATCTGGAGACACTACCTTTATGGTACGAAGTGTACAATCTTCACAGATCACAAGAGCCTACAACACATATTCAACCAGAAGGAGTTGAATATGAGACAAAGACGATGGGTAGAGTTGTTGAATGATTACGAATGCGAGATAAAGTATCATCCAGGGAAGGCGAATGTAGTTGCCGATGCCCTAAGTCGAAAAGAAAGGATCAAGCCCATAAGGGTTAGAGCTTTGGAGATGATTATTCAAACCGATCTTCCCTTGCGCATTCGTGCCGCGCAGAAAGAAGCTCTCAAGGAAGGGAACCTTGAAGAAGAATATCTCCGTGGGATGGAGAAGCTATTGGTACCAAACGAGGAAGGAACGTTATGTTTTGAGAAAAGGATTTCGGTTCCTCTGTTTGGTGGTTTAAGGAAGGTCATTTTCGATGAAGCTCACAAATCGCGGTACTCTATCCATCCAGGAGCGGATAAGATGTACCAAGATCTCAAGGATTATTATTGGTGGCCTAAGATGAAAGGCGATCTTGCTGTTTATGTGAGCAAGTGTTTAACGTGCGCTAAGGTGAAAGCGGAATACCAGAAGCCTTCAGGACTTCTGCAACAACCAGAAATTCCCAAGTGGAAATGGGAACAAATTTCGATGGATTTTATTACAAAGTTGCCAAGAACGCCAAGAGGCCATGACACTATTTGGGTAATAGTAGACCGATTAACGAAGTCAGCGCACTTCTTACCTATCAGAGAGAAGGATAATACGAGCAAGTTGGCTGAGATTTACATGAGAGAAATCGTTACGCGCCATGGAGTGCCTCTATCAACCATCTCTGATAGAGACGGAAGGTTCGTATCAAGGATTTGGCAATCCTTCCAAGAAGTTTTTGGCTCGCAATTGAATTTGAGCACTGCTTTTCACCCACAGACCGACGGACAAAGTGAGTGAACTATTCAGACTTTAGAAGATATGCTGAGAGCATGTGTTATGGATTTGGGCGGTAGCTGGGATAAACATTTACCCTTGGTCGAATTCTCTTACAACAACAGCTACCACACCAGTATTGGCGCCGCGCCATTTGAAGCTCTATATGGCCGCAAGTGCAGATCACCGCTTTGTTGGTCTGATGCAGGTGATAGGCAATTGGTTGGTCCTGATATGGTCCAGGAAACTACAAATAAGATCGCACAGATCCGAGATCGCATCAAGGCGGCTCGTGATCGTCAAAAGTGTTATGCGGATCGAAGAAGGAAACCTCTAGAGTTTGAGGTAGGTGATATGGTATTGTTGAAGGTATCACCTTGGAAGGGTGTGGCACGCTTCGGGAAGCGTGGAAAGTTGAACCCGCGGTATATTGGTCCGTTCAGAATTTTGGAAAGAATTGGGTTAGTAGCGTACAAGTTGGATTTACCTGCTGAACTAAATGGCGTTCACGATACATTTCATGTATCAAATTTGAAGAAGAGTCCAACTCAAGATACCGTTGTCATTTCCACCGACGAGATTCATGTTGACGACACGCTCCATTTTGTCGAAGAACCTGTTGAGGTTACGGATTGGAAAGTAAACAAAACCCGCCGGAGCAGTGTCAAGCTCGTCAAGGTTCGTTGGAATGCCAGAGATGGTCCTGAATACACCTGGGAGCGTGAGGACCGGATGAAAGAGAAATACCCCCACTTATTTCCCAAGAACCCTGCTTCTAGAAGCAAAACTTAAAATTTCGGGACGAAATTTTTCTAACGGGGGGAGAATGTGACAACCCTCACTAAATCAGGTATCCGTACGACTTAATTAATAATTAATTACTGCTTAATTATGTGCTTACCTGAAATTGTGGATAAACTGCTACTTGAATTACTGATACATGCACATACCTGCATCATACTTTATTTACTGTCACTACATTATTTACCGAACTCTAGTGACAATCTTGATGCACAAAAGCACAGTAGCACAATGAACGGATAACCTATCAAAACATGCTGATAAAGCCAGCATCAGGCAAACACTGCCTCTAAGGCCTGTGTGAGCCAGAGATATTTTACTACACTAGAAGAGAGTGTAGGGATATAAGGGTTGTAGAACTACGTCACTAGGAATAAGTTACAGTGACCGGATGTGCCTAAAACGTACTCTAAGTACAAAACTCAGCACTTTAACTAAAAATTCAGCATTTGGTTAACTAATAAAGTGCCAAAACATGAGAAAAATATTACTAGACACTTTCCAAAGTGTCGGGAATAAGTTGTGTCACTAAAATTAACATAAACGACACTTTAAAGCTTTGTTAAGCGCTTTAACGGATAACTATCCAACCAAACAACCGGACTTTACCCAGAACATGAAAATATTGCCATTTACATTGTTTATCTTTTTCTGAGCCAGTTAGGGTCCCTGAATACCCTAACACCCGCTTTAACGCACAACACACTAGTAACCGAGTTAATCCTAAACTTAACTAACTAATATCTAACTAATGGTTGAAATCTAACTAGATTACCCCCCCCCCTCAAACGAATCGGTCACAATGTGACCACCATTTGTACTCCACATGATTATTTTTATCAACTTGTCTAATATCTAGGATACATAGAAACCAATGGATAATGAACTTGAAATTTGCCTATAAGATCAAACACTTGCACATCATTTTTTTTCCATCTCACAACTCACCAACACTTAACCAAAACACTCTCCCTCTCCTCTGTAATAACTCTCGGCCGAACACCCCTCTTTCATCCATCCATTTCTCGATTTTGTTCAAGCTATTTCAAGTGACTACAAGTGTTGAGGAACACATAAGAGGAGGCTTGGTGCATTCGGAACTCGAAGGACCTCATCTCATTTCTTTTATCCACTCATTCTTCGACTAGAATCTTCCCTAGCCTCGAGCTAGTAGTAAGTTGCTTGAAACACCCTCTCGATCTATTCTAAAGTGGTTAAAACGATATATGACGGTTAAAACTCGTAAACATACAAGATGATATGTAAAAGTCTACTATAAATGTTAAAGATGTTGGTTAATAGCACAAGGGTTGTGAAATCTTGTAAGATTTGTTTCGTGTAGTTATTTGAGGCCGATCTATGTTGTGGTAGGTCGGATCATCGTCTAACCCGGATTGGTCATGATCATGGATCCTGACATAGAGTTTGTTTTAGTGTAATAAGGGTTAGGTGATGAAACTCTACCACACACGAAACTTGAACTTGTGTAAAAACGATTGTACTTGTGAAATAGTGTTTAAAACTAGTAGATCTACGGATCTACAAGCGGTATTTTCAAAGGACCAAGTGTCAAAGAAATCTTATTTTCTAAAACCGGATCTTACACTAACAAGAATGATTTTTTAAAAACACACAAGTGTGTAAGCACTTGTGTAACGCTAAGTTTCGACAAAGAACTAGTTTTGTCAAATTTTACAAGAAGTTGTAAAGATGGAATTTCTTTAAAAGCGAGTTTTTTGCGAAACAGGATTGATTTATATAAAGATCCACTAAAAGTAATGGGATTTACTTCATAGTTTTGGAAAAACTACAAGTTCATGTGATTCTTGCGATTTACATATTTATTGACTAGTTCGATGCTTTGGACATTGGTTTGGTTGAATAAGAAAAATTGTTGGTTTGATTTACAAAAGAAAATGATACGCTTGAAAGCGTGGCCAGCTCCAGTTACAGGGGAAACAACTCTGGCGAAATTTTTACAAAAATCTAACACTTAGGATTATTTTCACTACAAGTGTTAAAAATACATTTTTGACTTGTTTTCGAATCATAGATTTCTCCACGACTTTATTTACAAAATATCGGAGGTGGGATTTCACAAAATAAAACTCGATAAAAATATATATTTAGTATATATTTTCATAACAACACTCGTGAATTTTTATGATTATTTTATGAACTGTACAAATATTATTTTTAGGGTAAAAATAATATTACCGTGTTAACGAGTCCAAAATAATACAAACGCCTCTACGATAAATATTTAAGTTACAACGGTATAGTTAATACCACCCGACCTTTAAAACGTAACTTACGCATTTTAAAATATGTATGAACGCGTATTATGCAAGGTATTATTTTGGAAAATCATGTGAAATAAAATATAATATTTTTGAGAAAAATATTTATATTTTGGAGTTAGAAATAAAATATATATTAAGTGAGACTTAATAATATATTCCGAAGTTATACGAACGCACATGTATTAAATCCCCCATCCTTGGGAAGGAAAAGAATTGCCAAGTATTTACAAAATGTAAACACGAAATAGTTGTCTAACTATTTCCCAAAAACTTAAACCATGAAGCTAAGGCACGACCGTCCGTCTAATAGAGTTAGTACGTGTAGGTCGTCGCACAGCTGCTTGTTCAGGAGATATACTTGGTAGAGACGCACCACTGTGAGTTCATGTCCCCCTTTTCTCTTAACTGTTTTCAGTTTTCTAAACTGCGGGGGTGAAATACATGTTACTATATTTCTGAGTACTTTATACATGGTATGGTTAGCGTAAGGAGGTTTTACTACTTAGATCATGTGAGTGGGTAGGCGGAAACTTGAGGCCATTAATCCTTAGGGTAGGACCGAGGGACCGGAGCGGTAGATCTATCTGGGTGTAGCGAGCCCAGCCCCAGGCCCAGCATAACGGACCTCGGGGTGACTTTGTGCCCAACGCATAAATCCGCTAGGTTTGAGTCTTCCTACTTGCCCTTCACACATATCAATGGCCTTGCAAACCATTGGTGATCTCTTTTTCCTTATTTGCTACATACCAGGGTTTTTATACATACAAAGGTTTATCTACTCACTTACACATGAACTCGCTCAACATTATTGTTGATTTTTCCAACTTACATGTATTTCAGGGAACTAAGGATCTGGCGCGGTATGACACGTTTTCCCGCTGCACTAGTTTCGAGGTCATCCGAGTTTAAGGGATGTGACTTTTTCCTGGACGAGTCACAGTTCTTAAAATGTGTTTATTTTATGTTGGTGTTGTGTCGTTTGAACACTGTTTATGTTGTTAGGATGTAATTCCCGTTAAAACAATGTTGTGGTTCTTTACTTTTCAACTTAATTTAATGGATGATCTTGCATGGTTTTTATTTCATATAGCTTGTTATGATTAAGCTATGGTATTAAGAAGTCACACCAAAATTAACCACGCTTCCGCAATGCCAGGGTGTGACATTTTTTTTCGTGTCTAATCCGCATATATATCACCATTGCCCTTGATTTTATTGACTGTATATCTCTTAAATGTCAACATATACATGTGTGATTTAGTTTACGAAGATTTTTCAATGCCGAGAACCTCGATCAGAGAGTAAAAAAGGCGTAAGGTTCACAATGGTGTAAAATTAAAATGGGATATACCGGGCCAGGATTCGAGTTACAGGAACAAGGGCTAAACCAACCACCCAAGAATGGAATCGTCGAGCCAAAACACTTGACAACCTCCGAGAAGCAGCTATTCTTGCCACCAGACCTTTCTCCGTCAATTAGGAATCTGATGCCGTCACCAAACACATTCCTTAAATTGTAGCCAATTGTTGAGTGTTTTTTGGTGTCTAATCCGCATATATATATATATATATATATATATATATATATATATATATATATATATATATATATATATATATATCCATTGCCCTTGATTTTTCTTAACTGTATATCTCTTAAATGTCAACATATACACGTGTGATTTAGTTTACGAAGAATTTTCAATGCCGAGAACCTCGAACAAAGAGTAAAAAGGCATAAGGTTGACAGTGGTGTAAAATTAAAATGGGATATACCGGGCTAAGATTCGAGTTACAGGAACAAGGCCCAAACCAACAACCCAAGAATGGAATCGTCGAGCAAAAACACTTGACAACCTCCTAGAAGCAGCTTTTTTGCCAACAGACCTTTCTCCATCAATTAGGAATCTGATGCTGTTACTAAACAAATTCCTTAAATTGTAGTTATTTGTTGAGTGTTTTTTTTGCGCTCTAATCCGCATAGATATCACCATTGCCCTTGATTTTCTTGACTGTATATCTCTTAAAAGTCAACATATACACGTGTGATTTAGTTTACGAAGATTTTTCAATGCCGAAAACCTCGAACAGAGAGTAAAAAAGGCGTAAGGTTCACAATGGTGTAAAATTAAAATCGGATATACTGGGCTAGAATTCGAGTTACGGGAACAAGGGCCAAAACAACCTCCCAAGAATGGAATCGTCGAGATAAAACACTTGACAACCTCCTAGAAGCAGCTTTTCTTGCCACTAGACCTTTCTCCATCAATTTGGAATCTGGAATCTGATGACGTCACTAAACATATTCCTTAAATTGTAGCCATTTGTTGAGTGTTTTTTTTGGTGTCTAATCCGCATATATATCACCATTCCCCTTGATTTTCTTGATTGTATATCTCTTAAATGTTAACATATACACGTGTGAGTAAGTTTACAAAGATTTTTCAATGCCGAGAACCACGATCAGAGAGAAAAAAAGGCGTAAGGTTCACAATGGTGTAAAAATCAAATGGGATATACCGGGCTAGGATTCGAGTTACAGGAAAAAGGGCCAAACCAACCACCCAAGAATGGAATCATTGAGCGAAAACACTTAACAACCTCCTAGAAGCAGCTTTTCTTGCCACCAGACCTTTCTCCATCAATTAGGAATATGATGCCG
This sequence comes from Helianthus annuus, assembly GCF_002127325.2. Taxonomy (NCBI): domain Eukaryota; kingdom Viridiplantae; phylum Streptophyta; class Magnoliopsida; order Asterales; family Asteraceae; genus Helianthus; species Helianthus annuus. The sequence continues at coordinate 38,753,480 of NC_035437.2, forward strand.
TCACTAAACACATTCCTTAAATTGTAGCCATTTGTTGAGTGTTTTTTTTGGGTGTCTAATCCGCATATATATAACCATTGCCCTTGGTTTTCTTGACTTTATATCTCTTAAATGTCAACACATACACGTGTGATTTAGTTTACGAAGATTTTTCAATGTCGAGAACCTCGATCAGAGAGTAAAAAAGGCGTAAGGTTCACAATGGTGTAAAATTAAAATGGGATATACCGGGCTAGGATTCGAGTTACAGGAACTAGGGCCAAACCAACCACCCAAGAATGGAATCGTCGAGCAAAAACACTTGACAACCTCCTAGAAGCAGCTTTTCTTGCCACCAGACTTTTCTCCATCAATTTGGAATCTGATTCCGTAACTAAACACATTCCTTAAATAGTAGCCATTTGTTGAGTGTTTTTTTTTATGTCTAATCCGCATATATATCACCATTGCCCTTGATTTTCTCTTAAATGTCAACATATACACGTGTGATTTAGTTTACGAAGTGTTTTCAATGCCGAGAACCTCGATCAGAGAGTAAAAAAAGGCGTAAGGTTCACAATGGTGTAAAATTAAATGGGATATACCGCGCTAGGATTCGAGTTACAGGAACAAGGGCCAGACCAACCACCAAAAATGGAATTGTCGAGCGAAAACACATGACAACCTCCTAGAAGCAGCTTTTCTTGCCACCAGACCTTTCTCCATCAATTAGGAATCTGACGCCGTCACTAAACACATTCGTTAAATTGTAGCCATTTGTTGAGTGTTTTTTTTGGTGTCTAATCCGCATATATATCACCATTGCCCTTGATTTTATTGACTGTATATCTCTTAAATGTCAACATATACACGTGTGATTTAGTTTACGAAGATTTTTCAATGCCGAGATCCTCGAGCAAAGAGTAAAAAAGGCGTAAGGTTCAGAATGTTGTAAAATTAAAATGGGATATACCGGGCTAGGATTCGAGTTAAAGGAACAAGGGCCAAACTAACCACCCAAGAATGGAATCGTCGAGCCAAAACACTTGACATCCTCCTAGAAGCAGCTTTTCTTTCCACTAGACCTTTCTCCATCAATTAGGAATCTAATGCCGTCACTATACACATTCCTTAAATTGTAGCCATTTGTTGAGTGTTTTTTTTGTGTCTAATCCGCATATATATATATATATATATATATATATATATATATCCATTGCCCTTGATTTTTCTTAACTGTATATCTCTTAAATGTCAACATATACACGTGTGATTTAGTTTACGAAGAATTTTCAATGCCGAGAACCTCGAACAAAGAGTAAAAAGGCATAAGGTTGACAGTGGTGTAAAATTAAAATGGGATATACCGGGCTAAGATTCGAGTTACAGGAACAAGGCCCAAACCAACCACCCAAGAATGGAATCATCGAGCGAAAACACTTTACAACCTCCTAGAAGCAGCTTTTCTTGCCAACAGACCTTTCTCCATCAATTAGGAATCTGATGCTGTTACTAAACAAATTCCTTAAATTGTAGTTATTTGTTGAGTGTTTTTTTTTTGCGCTCTAATCCGCATAGATATCACCATTGCCCTTGATTTTCTTGACTGTATATCTCTTAAAAGTCAACATATACACGTGTGATTTAGTTTACGAAGATTTTTCAATGCCGAAAACCTCGAACAGAGAGTAAAAAAGGCGTAAGGTTCACAATGGTGTAAAATTAAAATGGGATATACTGGGCTAGGATTCGAGTTACGGGAACAAGGGCCAAAACAACCTCCCAAGAATGGAATCGTCGAGATAAAACACTTGACAACCTCCTAGAAGCAGCTTTTCTTGCCACTAGACCTTTCTCCATCAATTTGGAATCTGGAATCTGATGACGTCACTAAACACATTCCTTAAATTGTAGCCATTTGTTGAGTGTTTTTTTTGGTGTCTAATCCGCATATATATCACCATTTCCCTTGATTTTCTTGATTGTATATCTCTTAAATGTTAACATATACACGTGTGAATAGGTTTATGAAGATTTTTCAATGCCGAGAACCACGATCAGAGAGAAAAAAAGGCGTAAGGTTCACAATGGTGTAAAAATCAAATGGGATATACCGGGCTAGGATTCGAGTTACAGGAAAAAGGGCCAAACCAACCACCCAAGAATGGAATCATTGAGCGAAAACACTTGACAACCTCCTAGAAGCAGCTTTTCTTGCCACCAGACCTTTCTCCATCAATTAGGAATATGATGCCGTCACTAAACACATTCCTTAAATTGTAGCCATTTGTTGAGTGTTTTTTTTGGGTGTCTAATCCGCATATATATAACCATTGCCCTTGATTTTCTTGACTTTATATCTCTTAAATGTCAACAAATACACGTGTGATTTAGTTTACGAAGATTTTTCAATGTCGAGAACCTCGATCAGAGAGTAAAAAAAGGCGTAAGGTTCACAATGGTGTAAAATTAAATGGGATATACCGCGCTAGGATTCGAGTTACAGGAACTAGGGCCAAACCAACCACCAAAAATGGAATTGTCGAGCGAAAACACATGACAACCTCCTAGAAGCAGCTTTTCTTGCCACCAGACCTTTCTCCATCAATTAGGAATCTGACGCCGCCACTAAACACATTCGTTAAATTGTAGCCATTTGTTGAGTGTTTTTTTTGGTGTCTAATCTGCATATATATCACCATTGCCCTTGATTTTATTGACTGTATAACTCTTAAATGTCAACATATACACGTGTGATTTAGTTTACGAAGATTTTTCAATGCCGAGATCCTCGAGCAAAGAGTAAAAAAGGCGTAAGGTTCAGAATGTTGTAAAATTAAAATGGGATATACCGGGCTAGGATTCGAGTTAAAGGAACAAGGGCCAAACTAACCACCCAAGAATGGAATCGTCGAGCCAAAACACTTGACATCCTCCTAGAAGCAGCTTTTCTTTCCACTAGACCTTTCTCCATCAATTAGGAATCTGATGCCGTCACTATACACACTCCTTAAATTGTAGCCATTTGTTGAGTGTTTTTTTTGTGTCTAATCTGTGACAACCAGTAATCTACACCCTAAATTACGTAATTAACAGGTGTTTAAAACGACAATAAATAGTGTTTACGACGCTAATTAACTTAACCAGGCCCTTGGAGTGCCCAGGAACGTTTATTCGAATATACCGTGCGCGTGTGGAGATTTACACGAAATCTGCTGAATATCAAGCGACAACGAACTGATACCGTACGAAATACTGACAACGCCGACAAATACCGATTTTCTACAAATATTCTATATTCATGAAATTAATTTTTGTAAATTTATTGGGCTTCCGAACGACACAAAACGCAGACGCAAACGAAAAATGTGGAAACGGTAACGCACCGTCAATCAACGACGAAACTGATGCACCGGACTCAAATTTCGTCTCGATATTAATATATTATAATATATTTGATTTCGTTATCGAACTTTAATGCTTGTTGTTGAAACCGGATCGAAAAACGAATCAGAAACGACGAAAATCACGTGACTTTACGTTACCGACAAACGAACGCGCACACGACAGCTATCGGCACTATTTTACACATTTTCAAATATGAAATTTTATTTTATCATGATACGGTGGTTTCGGGCTTCGAAGACGGGTTCGTAGAATGTAATAGGCCACTTAAAACGCGAGATTTGGGCTTGTGGGCCTTGGGCCCAAGCCCAAAGCCCATTAGCAATTCCCAGCATAAAAGCACGTGACCCCCTTGTGAGTTCAATTTGAGCAGATCAAGCAACACACACCCACACCGAACACTCTCTCTCTCCGGCAAACCGGTGCATGGCGGAGCCGCCGGCGACGGCGGAGCTCCGGGCGGTGGTGACTATTTTCCGGCATCACACAACCCCCCCTCTCCTTCGACAACACAGACCCCCCCTTTTTTGTTCGATCTGTTTAATCGGACCACCACCACCATAGTTGGCTGGTGGTGATGTGCGGCGGCGTGGTTTCACGGAGGAAGAGAGAGCGACCGAGAGAGAGAGAGAGAGAGAGAGAGAGACACCGAGAAGGAGAGAGAGAAACCGAGAAAGAGAGAGGGAACCGGCGGTCAAAGGTTCGGACCGTCGGTCGGTTCGGTTAACCGGTGGTCAACAGCAGGGTCTGGCGGTTGGAGTTTCGGTCCGTCGGGTTTTAAGATGATGATGGTATGGGCTGATTTTGGTTCGGGTCTCGTCACGGGTTTCGGGTAGTCGCCGGAAAGATCCGGTGGTGGTGGTGGTGTAATTGTTCCGGCATGCCGATGTTGTAGACGAAGATGACGTAGATGACAGGTGTTTTGGTTCAAGTTGTTTCACTCACGGGTTCAGGTTGCGGTTAACGGGTTCAGGTCAGCAGAGGTGGTCTCCGGTTCAGATCTGGTGCAACGGGTTCAGCGGTTTGGCTCGGGTCAACATTCATTTTCGGGTCACGACTTAGTTTCGGGTCAGATTTCGGGACTGGGTTGACTCAGTCAACCGAGTCAACTCAGTCAACAGATGGGTTCGGGTTCTGCTCAGTCAACAACTCATCAGTTTCGGCTCAAGATATGGGTTTCGTGAAGCGGGTCAGGTCGACTCGGTCGAACTGAGTCAACTCGGTCAAAGTCAGCCGGTCAACTCAGGTTACTCGGTCAACTCGGTTGACTCGGTAACCCAGTCAACTTTTGTTCGATGTTCAACTCGGATAAATGGTAAAGGTTTAACGACGAGATTAATTTGTTATTTTTATGTTTTTATCGTACGTGGCTAACGAGCTCGAACCAGTTAATTATAGTCTACGTTTAATATATTTGACAAGTTACATAAATATTGATTGCTTATTGATAGAATCTTGAATAATAACGACAACTTGTGTTGTCGGGGGCGTCCAAAAACAGAGGAAACTCTGCCCGTTTTTCGAGAAAAATCCGTAAAATAAAACGAGTTTTATTATAAAACAAAAACGTACTTTATTACAACAAATATTGATATAAAGCGACTTTTATAAAACAAAATACAAATATAAAGTTTCTTTCGACGACACTTTATAACTTACGAAAGACAACGATTGACGCAAACTACTTTTACAAAATAAAGATAGTTATTATATTTATTTCAAGCGTAAACTCGTATCATTTTATAAATAAATATAGTCTATATATTTATTTCGGATATCAAACAACAGCAACCGTTTTATAACATAAATATAGTTCATATATTTCTTTCATACGATCAACGACACGACGATTGTTTTTATAAAATAAATATAGTTTATATATTTATTTCGAACGTCAAACAAAAACAACGATTCTTTTATGAAATAGATATAACTTATCTATTTATTTCAAACATCGTACAACATGAATTCGTTTTTTTTTTACAAAATAAATATAGTTGTATATTTATTTCAAACACACGAATTCTCTTATAAAATAAATATAATTTTTATATTTATTACAAACGCCTAAACAGCATATACACATATTTTGATAATTCTCATACAAGGCGCGATATTTAATACAAGTTCATTATATATTAGTATCATACGAATATTCCTATATATCAACATACGACTTCTCAAATCGTGTTAACAAGTATAACATCTTCGCTTCTTTTAAGTTAACAACGTACCAACGAATCTTTCGATTAACGATTCGGTAGAGCTCGGTAACACGTAGATTAGTTACCGCATTAATTAGAAACTTATTAGATATTCCATGATTAGGAATATCATAGAATGCACGCTAGCAAGTCAAGTCTTGGAAACGACATCACAAAGTCGTATATTAGCTAGCTTTGCTCAGGAATATTCAGGTGAGTTCATAACCCCACATTTCTACAGTTTTACATTTTTTTAAATGTTTTCGGGGTGGAAAGACAAGCACTTTTTGCAAAGCATACAAGAATTACATATTTCTAAACCATTTTACAACCAAGTGTTATACTGACACAAATGGTTTACGAAAAGCTTATGTTTTTATACCGGTTTTTCAAACAAGAGTATTTTTTGAAATATGCATACACACGAATTCTAGTTTTCTAAACTACGGGAAAATACAAGTACAAAGAGATACAAGAATTGAGAAATGATACAAGAATTGAGAAATGATACAAGAATTGAGGAATGATACGAGAAATCGTGTCACGAATAGGGTAACATAAGCACCATTAATCGTGTACATACTAAGACCGCAGAACAAAAGGTTAGATCTAACGGGTGTCAGGGTAGCCCCACTCTTGGTGACAACTAGAAACAAGTAGTGTTTTTGTGTCTCAGTCGTGAATCGACTACAGAAAAATGCCTATGGTTTGGTGACTTCCTATGTCGTGTCACATGTTAATGGCCTTGCAACCCATTAACAACATGATACATACAAGAATACATGAATTATACATGAAAACATGATACATACAAGAATATGTGATTTATACAAGAATACATGATTTATACAAGAATACAGGATCTGTACAAGAAAATGATTTTAAATTCTTTTTCTCAATAATACATCAAAAACCGGTTACTTCAAAAAGATTTATTTCAAATCTTTTACAAACAAACTATGAACTCGCTCAACTTTATGTTGATTTTTCGCATGTTTCTTTCTCAGGTTGCATTTCTAAGACAAGGCACGGTTGGAATAGGAGAACCATGAAGAGTCGAGTACTTAGTGGCGTTCATTTTCTAAAAGACTTAGAATATTTGCTTCCGCTGTGCAATGAAGATACCAGTCCAGTCACGCCAATGCTCTGATAATTTCGGGGTGTGACAGATTGGTATCAGAGCTATAGGTTATAGCGAATAGGATTCTCTGTAGAGATACCTAGGCTCTAACCTCATATTCCCCTGGGAACTAGAATATTGAAATCTGGATGCATACAGGACGCATAGTACTCGAATATGGTCTCCAACCGTTGCCGAAAAACAAACAGTCAAAATTCTGTTTTCAAACATACGCTAAAGTGGTGTTTTACACACGGTGCACAAAACAGTTGCATACAATACACAAAACTCTGAGAGTTTAGGAAACATGCATTTAAGACCTTCGGAAACTCATGTTGAAGTTCATTAAAGGTCATCACGTAGGAACCACGTTTATTAACTCGGAAAAACGCCATTATTATGTCGTCTATGCTATTTTTAACCGAGTAGGTAACCTACGCAAAATAAAGCACGGGCATGCAAGATTTCACGAAACTTAATCTACATGATGACAGAGGTTGAAGTACGTCACATACGACTTTCGAGGAAGCGGCAGTTGGCACGCGGTCCTGCAAACGACACGAGTCATGATAAGGAGAAGACGTATGTCTCCGCATTCCCCCTATCGCATTAACGACGAATACACCATGTTCGACATTCCATGGTAATGTCACCTAACAACCGGTTATCACATGCAACCCCAGGTAAAGTCCTTAAATTTCTTTTATTGAAATTTCGACTTTTGCATCAAGCGAGTAGACTTTTGCATCTCTACTCCTCTTAATGGTCATTGCATCACAATAACTTCTTCATTATAGCGAATGTTCATTTGCTTCATTTCTTGAAAATTCATATGTTACGCATGCATCGTTGGTTACGCATGTGGTTTCGTTTCGAATAAAGCGTTTCATTGAAGCTCAAATATTGTTTCGCTAAATCTAATTGTTGATTTGTGATTCGGATGACCTGCATTATTGTAATTGTTGGCTTCTTCGTTATCAGGTCAACACATTTTCTTGAAATCCCTTCCTTTTCAAGTTACATACATGGTTTTCGTTGTGACCATGCCGAAAGTTTTCTCGTTGATACATGCAATTATTGTCGGCTTGCGCCGAAGTCAAATTCAATTGTTTAAACTTGTTCATTTCGTATATTCAATTCAAGACACCATATGATGTATTGAAAACATCATATTCGAATTCGTTTTAACAAGCGTTTCATTGTTCCGAGTCATAGTAGATTTGTTTGGTCTACGACTCCATTAAGTCGTTTGTTGATTTCGACACCTTGAGGTGACATTTTCACTAAATTGAAGCTTGCGCTAATCTCATGCACAGATTTAATTGTCTGTTTGTTGATTTAGAGTAAATCCGCTTCGATTTATTATCGCGCTTTCATTTTGACTTCAAACACGGTGAATTTGTTTGATCACCACTATTATTGAATTATTTTTTATCACTACGACACCTTGTGGCGTTGGTAGAACTTGCAGCTTGGGCTAATCATGATCGAGCGTTTCATGCAAACTATTACATTTGAGCTTGTTGAAATCTAAATTCATTCATTGGATGCAATCATTTCTAGAATTCATTTGCATCTTGCGATACGTCCCTGAATTCGCATCATTCAAATAAGTCTTGATTCGATTTCATGATCGTTCACTTTGGTACTATTCGTATTTCTTACGCATAAAGTAACTCTAAGGAGCTAACATAAACTAAATTTAAAGGACGAAATTTTATTAACAGGGGGAGAATGTGACAACCGGTAATTTACGCCCTAAATTACGTAATTAACAGGTGTTTAAAACGACAATAAATAGTGTTTACGATGCTAATTGACTTAACCAGGCCCTTGGAGTGCCCAGGAACATTTATTCGAATATACAGTGCGCGTGTGGAGATTTACAGGAAATCTGCTGAATATCAAGCGACAACGAACTGATACCGTACGAAATACTGACAACGCCGACAAATACGGATTTTCTACAAATATTCTATATTCATGATATTAATTTTTGTAAATTTATTGGGCTTCCGAACGACACAAAACGCAGACGCAAACGAAAAACGTGGAAACGGTAACGCACCGTCAATCAACGACGAAACTGACGCACCGGACTCGAATTTCGTCTCGATATTAATATATTATAATATATTTGATTTCGTTATCGAACTTTAATGCTCGTAGTTGAAACCGGATCAAAAAACAAATCAGAAACGACGAAAATCACGTGACTTTACGTTATCGACAAACGAACGCGGAAATGACAGCTATCGGCACTATTTTACACATTTTCAAATCTGAAATTTTATTTTATCATGATACGGTGGTTTCGGGCTTCGAAGATGGGTTCGTAGAATGTAATAGGCCGCTTAAAACGCGAGATTTGGGCTTGTGGGCCTTGGGCCCAAGCCCAAAGCCCATTAGCAATTCCCAGCATAAAAGCACGTGACCCCCCCTTGTGAATTCAATTTGAGCAGATCAAGCAACACACACCCACACCGAACACTCTTTCTCTCCGGCAAACCGGTGCACGGCGGAGCCGGTGGCGACTATTTTCCGGCATCACACAACCCCCCCTCTCCTTCGACAACACAGACCCCCCCTTTTCTGTTTGATCTGTTTAATCCGACCACCACCACCATAGTTGGGTGGTGGTGATGTGCGGCGGCGTGGTTTCACGGAGGAAGAGAGAGAGACCGAGAGAGAAAGAGAGAGAAACCGAGAAGGAGAGAGAGAAACCGAGAAAGAGAGAGGGAACCGGCGGTCAGAGGTTCGGTCCGCCGGTCGGTTCGTTTAATCGGTGGTCAACAGCAGGGTCCGGCGGTTCGAGTTTCAGTCCGTCGGGTTTTACGATGATGATGGTATGGGCTGAGTTTGGTTCGGGTCCCGTCACGGGTTTCGGGTAGTCGCCGGCAAGACCCGGCAGTGGTGGTGGTGTAATTGTTCCGGCAAGCCGATGTTGAAGATGATGATGATAGTTGATGATGATGACAGCCGTAGATGACGGGTGTTTTGGTTCAAGTTGTTTCACTCACGGGTTCGGGTTGCGGTTAATGGGTTCAGGTCAGCAGAGGTGGTCTCCGGTTCAGATCTGGTGCAACGGGTTCAGCGGTTCGGCTCGGGTCAACATTCATTTTCGGGCCACGACTTAGTTTCGGGTCAGATTTCGGGACTGGGTTGACTCGGTCAACCGAGTCAACTCAGTCAACAGATGGCTTCGGGTTCGGCTCAGTCAACAACTCATCAGTTTCGGCTCAAGATATGGGTTTAACTCGGATAAATGGTAAAGGTTTAACGACGAGATTAATTTGTTATTTTTATGTTTTTATCGTACGTGGCTAACGAGCTCGAACCAGTTAATTATAGTCTACATTTAATATATTTGACAAGTTACATAAATATTGATTGCTTATTGATAGAATCTTGCATAATAACGACAACTTGTGTTGTCAGGGGCGTCCAAAAACAGAGGAAACTCTGCCCGTTCTTCGAGAAAAAACCGTAAAATAAAACGAGTTTTATTATAAAACAAAAACGTACTTTATTACAACAAATATTGATATAAAGCGACTTTTATAAAACAAGATACAAATATAAAGTTTCTTTCGACGACACTTTATAACTTACGAAAGACAACGGTTGACGCAAACTACTTTTACAAAATAAATATAGTTATTATATTTATTTCAAGCGTAAACTCGTATCATTTTATAAATAAATATAGTCTATATATTTATTTCGGATATCAAACAACACCAACCGTTTTATAACATAAATATAGTTCATATATTTCTTTCAAACGGTCAACGACATGACGGTTGTTTTTATAAAATAAATATAGTTTATATATTTATTTCGAACGTCAAACAAAAACAACGATTCTTTTATAAAATAGATATAACTTATCTATTTATTTCAAACATCGTACAACATGAATTCGTTTTCTTTTTACAAAATAAATATAGTTGTATATTTATTTCAAACACACGAATTCTCTTATAAAATAAATATAATTTTTATATTTATTACAAACGCCTAAATGGCATATACACATTTTTTGATAATTCTCATACAAGGCGCAATATATAATACAAGTTCATTATATATTACTTTCATACGAATATTCCTATATATCAACATACGACTTCTCAAATCGAGTTAACAAGTATAACATCTTCGCTTCTTTTAAGTTAACAACGTACCAACGAATCGTTCGATTAACGATTCGGTAGAGCTCGATAACATGTAGATTAGTTACTGCATTAATTAGAAACTTATTAGATATTCCATGATTAGGATTATTGTAGAATGCACGCTAGGAAGTCAAGTCTTGGAAACCACATCACAAAGTCGTATATTAGCTAGCTTTGCTCAGGAATATTCAGGTGAGTTCATAACCCCACATTTCTACAGTTTTACATTTTTTTAAATGTTTTCGGGGTGGAAAGACATGCACTTTTTGCAAAGCATACAAGAATTACATATTTCTAAACCATTTTACAAGCAAGTGTTATACTGACACAAATGGTTTACGAAAAGCTTATGTTTTTATACCGGTTTTTCAAGCAAGCGTATTTTTCGAAATTTGCATACACACGAATTCTAGTTTTCTAAACTACGGGAAAATACAAGTACAAAGAGATACAAGAATTGAGAAATGATACAAGAATTGAGAAATGATACAAGAATTGAGGAATGATACGAGAAATCGTGTCACGAATAGGGTAACATAAGCACCATTAATCGTGTACATACTAAGACCGCAGAACAAAAGGTTAGATCTAACGGGTGTCAGGGCAGCCCCACTCTTGGTGACAACTAGAACCAAGTAGTGTTTTTGTGTCTCAGTCGTGAATCGACTATAGAAAAATGCCTATGCTTTGGTGACTTCCTATGTCGTGTCACATTTAATGGCCATGAAACCCATTAACAACTTGATACATACAAGAATACATGAATTATACATGAAAACATGATACATACAAGAATACGTGATTTATTTCAAATCTTTTACAAACAAACTATGAACTCGCTCAACTTTATGTTGATTTTTCGCATGTTTCTTTCTCAGGTTGCATTTCTAAAAAAAGGCACGGTTGGAATAGGAGAACCATGAAGAGTCGAGTACTTAGTGGCGTTCATTTTCTAAAAGACTTAGATTATTTGCTTCCGCTGTGTAATGAAGATACCAGTCCAGTCACGCCAATGCTTTGATAATTTCGGGGTGTGACATAATCCGCATAAATATCACCATTGCCCTTGATTTTCTTGACTGTATATCTCTTAAATGTCAACATATACATGTGTGATTTAGTTTACGAAGATTTTTCAATGCCGAGAACCTCGATCAGAGAGTAAAAAAGGCGTAAGGTTCACAATGGTGTAAAATTAAAATGGGATATACCGGGCTAGGATTCGAGTTACAGGAACAAGGGCCAAACCAACCACCCAAGAATGGAATCGTCGAGCGAAAACACTTGACAACCTCCGAGAAGCAGCTATTTTTGCCACCAGACCTTTCTCCGTCAATTAGGAATCTGATGCCGTCACTAAACACATTCCTTAAATTGTAGCCATTTGTTGAGTGTTTTTTTTGGGTGTCTAATCCGCATATATATCACCATTGCCCTTGATTTTCATCACTGTATATATCTTAAATGTCAACATATACACGTGTGGTTTAGTTTACGAATATTTTTCAATCCCGAGAACCTAGAACAAAGAGTAAAAAGACATAAGGTTCACAATGGTGTAAAATTAAAATGGGATATACCGGGCTAAGATTCGAGTTACAGGAACAAGGGCCAAACCAACCACCAAAGAATGGAATCGTCGAGCGAAAACACTTGACAACCTCTTAGAAGCACCTTTTCTTGCCAACGGACATTTCTCCATCAATTAGGAATCTGATGCTGTCACTAAACAAATTCCTTAAATTGTAGTTATTTGTTGAGTGTTTTTTTTTTTTGCTGTCTAATCCGCAGATATATCACCATTGCCCTTGATTTTGTTGACTGTATATCTCTTAAAAGTCAACATATACACGTGTGATTTAGTTTACAAAGATTTTTCAATGTCGAGAACCTCGAACAGAGAGTTAAAAAGGCGTAAGGTTCACAATGGTGTAAAATTAAAATGGGATATACTAGGCTAGGATTCGAGTTACGGGAACAAGGGCCAAACCAACCACCCAAGGTTGGAATCGTCGAGCGAAAACACTTGACAACCTCCTAGAAGCAGCTTTTCTTGCCACCAGACCTTTCTCCATCAATTTGGAATCTGATGCCGTCACTAAACACATTTCCTAAATTGTAGCCATTTGTTGAGTGTTTTTTTTTGGTGTCTAATCCGCATATATATCACCATTCCCTTTGATTTTCTTGCTTGTATATCTATTAAATGTCAACATATACACGTGTGAGTAAGTTACGAAGATTTTTCAATGCCGAATACCACGATCAGAGAGAAAAAAAGGCGTAAGGTTCACAATGGTGTAAAATTCAAATGGGATATACCGGGCTAGGATTCCAGTTACAGGAACAATGGCCAAACCAACCACCCAAGAATGGAATCATTGAGCGAAAATACTTGACAACCTCCTAGAAGCAGCTTTTCTTGCCACCAGACCTTTCTTCATCAATTAGGAATATGATGCCATCACTTAACACATTCCTTAAATTGTAGCCATTTGTTGAGTGTTTTTTTTTGGGTGTCTAATCCACATATATATAACCATTCCCCTTGATTTTCTTGACTTTATATCTCTTAAATGTCAACACATACACGTGTGATTTAGTTTACGAAGATTTTTCAATGCCGAGAACCTCGATCAGAGAGTAAAAAAGGCGTAAGGTTCACAATGGTGTAAAATTAAAATGGGATATACCGGGCTACGATTCGAGTTACAGGAACAAAGGCCAAATCAACCACCCAAGAATGGAATCGTCGAGCAAAAACACTTGACAACCTCCTAGAAGCAGCTTTTGTCAAACCCCCAAAATCCACGTGCGGAGTACCACTGCTTGGAGGCGTGACTGACCAGGATCTTAGCCACCAATCACATTGAACCCATGAGTATATTTAAATAAAACTTTCATTTATCAACAATAGCGTTACAACGTTACAATATTTCACAGTTTACAGCGGAAGTATATTTAACTCGTTAAGTGTTTATAAACCACATGAGTAAGCTCTTAATCTTGTGTTGCCTTTCCATGTAACTCGACCCGTGACCACTCCAGCTTTTCAGACAGCAAGTTCCTATGATATGCACCTAAGGACCTGCAAGGCATGTAACAACGAGTCAACAAACTAGTTTAGCGAGTTCACAGTTGGTAGTTTAGTTATAGTATTCGTTTCGGGTATCGTTTGTTCGTTCTGTACCAAGTATCGTATTAATTTTGTATCGCGGTCTCCCAGACATGCATGCGAAGATTAGTGGGAGTTTCCCATGTATTCTAGACTAGTTATATTAGTATCGTGGCCCTCCAGGCATGTGTGCGAAGTTTAGTATTCGTATCGCGGCCATTCAAGGCATGTGTGCGAAGATTTGTATTTGTATCACGGACAATCCAGGCATGTTTGCGAAGAGTAGTATTTGTATCACTAGTCTAGCAGTATCTATAAGTGACCCTCCCTTACGAGGTCAGTGGTACGTAATTCCAGTAACAATGTAAGTACAAGTATTCGTTCAATCCCATTCCCAACCCCGGGAATCCCATGCCTTGGTAGAAGTGTGAACTCACCTTGGTTTGCTCGGTAAGATTAATTTCTTTGTTTAACAGTCGGTCATGCATATCCTAACATAGTTACCAATAGTGATTATTTTCATGTGCACACATGCTACATATTTCATGTACGATTACTTCACGTATTCCTTAATCACATACCACACACTTTAACGTATAAGTGACACATATATAATTCAAGTCATCACAGTTAATGTGTCATCCTACTATCATCAAGTAGTATCTTAGCAGGTGTTTTGTTCACAAGCAATTTCACATCATGATTTTATTACGTACATGGCATAATACTTAGTTCTGTGCAACGATTATACTAATGACCCAACTAATACTTGTGTGGCCTAGTCGACCCTGTAGGCCCAAATCGAGTATGCATGTTATCCGTTTAATACCCATACAATTTCACTCTTCATATATATTGTTCATAACAGCCCCTAATAATTAAATGTGCTTACTCGAGTTTCATTTACATCAGGCACCACATATTGTTTAAGTTGTTACCCAGACGATGAAAGACCCAACTTTCGTCGCCCCTCATTCATGGCGAAACCCCCGTTTCGTCGACCTTATTCACTTGCCAAACCCAAATCATCACATAATAAAACCGAACATATCATGAACTCAATCCATCATTAAGTCATCATTTAATGAGAACACTTAGCAGACTTTAATCCAATTAGTCATACATGCGAAGCATTAATGAATGGTACACATATAAACTATCATATGCTCCCTGACAAACCACATGCATACATGAACAACATGGCTGACAATTTGTAATGATCACCCTCAATTGCTAACCTCCAATCTCACTGGACCGATTCCCTTTTATAATGGCCTACACTAATTAATGTCAACTTGATCTCAATTGGACCGTAATATACATTACTCATTCGATTCAACCGCCTACTAGTCAAAGCCTGCTACCTATGACGAAACTCATGGGTTTCGTGGGGGTCCATGTGTGGCTAGAATCTACCGGTTTCGTTGTGGGTTTGAACCTGCAACCCTAATTTCTTACAGTTCTGTTTTATAAAAAAATCAATTAATTAGAATCGAGTCATATAACATCATTGATAGCAAGATTATAACACTACCGGTTCTTGTCGATTCAAAGTATTCAGCAAATGCCATCATGCACATCAGATCATTATCTCTTCAATTAAACACACAAACATCGTACATACAAGGTTCTGTTAATCCCACAAGATGTATTCATGTATTGCTATTTCAACTAATTATAATAATGAAAGCATACGACAAACAGAAATAGAAATTCATACTTTGTTCACATATAGTCAAAGAAATCAACCAAGTTAACAAGCTTTAAATAACACTAACCGAGAGAGTATGAAGAGTATGATGATGGTGATTGCGAGGGGGGTGTTCTACCACTGCCGCACGTACAAAGGAGGAATAGGGTTTTTGTTTAAATTGTGAAACCTTATACAAGTTATACGTAGATACTGGGGAGGGAAGGTGGGCTCGGTTTGGGTCTAAGATAACACAAGGAACCAAATACAATTTATCATGTGAGCACACAATGGCCGGCCAAGGTTACTTATCTCTAATCCCCACTTGGGCTTTACTAAGCCCATGCACAAGTGTGACCTAACTGGACCTATATGTGTGATCAGGTTGGGTTCAAGAAACTCACGGCCCGCAAGCGTCGAGTAATTCCGCGGCCCATATAAGTTAGTTTCCTGAATTTACTAAATTACTCAATTAATTGCATCACGATTTCTTGTAACCATATACACATAACACTTAATAATGTACGCGATAGATAAATAAACACAGAAACACACGCTAAGGGTTTGTGGGATTTTAAGTGAAGTTATCCTTAATTATCCGGGTTGTCACATCATCCCCAACTTGAAAGAAATTTCATCCTGAAATTTAGCACGTGGTTACTGAGGAAGCTAGATAGGTTGCGTTGTTTCCTGGTTTTCCTGGGGTGTCACATCATCCCCGTGTTGGTTTGGAATTTCGTCCCGAAATTCCGTAGTAGCTTCAACCTCAGTAGTGGTTGCACTTTTCTCAAACAACTGGGGATACCTGAGTTTCACTTGGTTTTCTCGTTCCCAGGTGAACTCTGGGCCACGACGGGAGTTCCAACAAATTCGAACAAGAGGTATTCTGGTGCGCTTGAGAACCTTAACGTCTCAGTCTGTGATTCCTACTGGTTATTCGACGAAGCACAACTGATCGTCGATTGTGAGCTCCTTCAAAGGAACTATGACGGTCTCATCTGACAGACACTTCTTCAGATTTGACACGTGGAATACGTTGTGAACTCCACTGAGTTCTGCGGGTAGGTTTAGTTTGTAGGCCACTTTGCCTATTTTCTCTATGATCTCGAAAGGTTCAACATATCGCGGTGTGAGTTTTGTCTCGGTTACTAAAGTGAAGTACACCTTCCCAAGGTGAGACTTTAGGTAGTACTCGATCCCCAACTTGGAACTCGAGTGGTTTCTTGCGCTTATCAGTGTAGCTATCCTGGCGGTCACGAACTGCCGCCATTCGCTGTTGCATCTGAGCAATCCCCTCTACGGTGTCCATAACGAGTTTCGGGCCAGTGACTTGGTTGTTTCCGACTTCTGCCCAACACAGAGATGCTTGGCACTTCCGTCCATAAAATGCCCCGAACGGAGCAGTCTGGATGTTGGTGTGGTAACTATTGTTATTCGAAAGCTCCACTAAAAGGGGAGGTGTTTTTCTCCGACCGTTGCCAGATTCGATTTCGCGTACCCGAAGCATGTCTTCAAGAGTTTGGATGGTGCGTTTAGTCTGCCCATCCGACTGTGGGTGATATATTGTGCTCATGACTAACTCGAGCCAAAGGATTTGTGCACCCCTTGCCACAATCAGATGCAGGTCGTGGGTTGCGATGAAGGTTGGCACCCCGTGCCTAGCAACCGCTTCCTTTAGATGGAGGACTGCAAGGGAAGAAACTTATCTGTTTCTTTGATGGCTAGAAAGTGTGCTGGTTGTGCAAAACAATCATTGAGTGTCTAAGTGATGTCATTTCCGTTTCGAGTCATAAGTAAACTATCGACCAAGTCCATGGCAGTCCGTTTTTATTTCCATGTGAGTGTTGCTGGTTGCTGGCGCTACAACTTGACTTTCCACAAGTCGATCTATCATTCTCATACTTAACTAGATGAGACTTCATGTCCGATTACCAGTACAGGGTTTGTAAATCCCAATGCCTTCCATCAAAAACCCAGGCGGCTAGAATGTCGAAGCTGGTGCGCTTGGTCAACGTGAGTTCCCTACAGTTTCCGTGTAATGGGACCCACATTCGTTTCAGGAAGTAGCGTGTATCGTCCGACTGGTCAATGACTCGTGTACGTTCAGGTTTCGCAGTCGTATTCGTCTAGAAGTTCCATCCAGCGATGCCATTGCATGCTTTAGCTCCTTCGAACATTGATACATTGGAGGCCCTTGTGATCGGTCTAACTAACACATCTGGTACCGTCCAAGAGATACCTCCATCCAAAGCCCCAAAGCCCTGGTTTTCACCGCCAGTTGTGTCGTGCAGTTACCCTTGTAGCTCCATCATGTAAGTTATCATTCTCTCGTGTTGCGTTGGTGTGTAACTGGGACTCTGTTTCCGACCATCATGATATACCACTGTGTCACCCGTACCCTCGGGTAAAACGATGCTCAGAGCATTGCAGTGTTGGGATTCGAAAGCTGAAATGACGTCCTTCTGTACTGTCTTCCACGAACACAACACCCTGCTGTGCTAGAGAGATTTAAGCTGCGCGACTTTCGCAAATCCCGTGATTTGTCTGTGATATCATTAAGTAAGGTTAAGAAGTTGCTGTATCTACGAAGGACTTTTTGGTGTCGATCAGTTCCAACCAAGACGGACCTCAGCGAGATCCACGCACATCTCCACTTCGCTGATTATATATCCAAAAGGTACCTCTCTAACCCAGAGATTACGTTTAACAAGACCTTAAGTAGAGTGGCTCCTCCCTCAGAAGCCCTAAAATAAGACACCAATGCCACCAATGGCGTTCCTTTCTCTTGGTCAGGATTCAGAATGTTGACAACAAATGCGGTCGATTCATGTGATTCCCTGAAGCTGCTGGTGTTGGTTAACCCAATGGTCATGGTGTATAACGTTGGAATGGCTGCATTACCTTCGACATAGTGTTCTGAGGGCATTCTCCCCTTAGATTTCCATCTGACCACAGCTTGTTCACCATCGAATTTTCGAGTGGAAACTTGTTCCTCGCAACTGGCCAGCAGGTTGTCAATACGCGGTCGGGGCAAACTATTCTCGACTGTCACCTTGCTGAGTTCTCGGTAATCAGTACACATACGGAAAGACTTCTCTTCACGGGTATAGCGAGTGCTCCTTAAAGTGAAAACTAGATCCGATGAAACTCAAGTCCAATAGTTCCTAAAGTTGGTTAGGCGGTTCCTGACGATGTGTAGATAAACTTGACAGTTCTTCTGGAAACACTTAGGGAGAAATCACGATTAATTGGTGGGTCCTCGATCCTCCTTTCCTTAGCCTTTCCATCAGTATCGAATGTTAACATTTCGGGGTAATCCTTCCGTAGACACTCCTAGCCTTTCTTGCTGAAATGAGGTTAACCATTGTGCCACACTGGCACGTTTGGTCATATAACAATCCCCCATGAAGGAGGGGTTACGTAGAATTGTCCCCTCACAGGGTACACCTATCAAGGATAACAGAAGAAGGTCGTTGTCGAACACTTGTCCCACAAGGTCGTGTCTGCATCCCAATGATCATATGAGGTTTCTGTTAGCTTGCCATCAGCCGACTCCCCAACAGGTTCAATTTCCTAGAAGCATTCAGATCAAACAGAACAAAGACGTAACGGGTTGTTTCTGGTGTTGCTGGTTTTCGTCACAAGAATTACAAGTACTGTCGTTGTTCCCTTGGTCGTTGACCTCTTATCTTAACTACGGCTAATACATGATGTAGGCACCTGTATTTCCTTACCAAAAGATAGGGTTACAAATACCGTGTTGTTGCTGTGATTGCTGCTTTCAATGCCATTGCTCAAAACAGAGTCCTACGATTCTTTACCATCATAATCCATCTTTTCACCTCCTGAGCCACACCCTAAAGCGTTACTCATTGTGCTGGCAGTTACGCATACCACGCTAAGGTCAATGATTACCGCTTATGCCTCGATTGGTTCTTAGGTGTTGCCTCCCATGAGTCGCTGACGAGGGTTAAGGATTCGATTGAAGCCAATTCGCTGTGCTCGTTGCCGGTAATCAAGGTCGCCAAAGTACTGGGGTCGGTAAAGTGCTACGCTCATCCTCCTGTCCATCGTTGTTGCAAGCGATTCGAGTAATACTCAGTATGTTGCGGGAGTGTTGCAGAAGTGATCGTACATCAGAATCTGAGGCGTCAATATGTTAAGCTCTAGCAAGCGAAGAAAGGTGAAAAGGACATAGATCAATCATTAGACGTTGTGACGTCCAACACACGGACGTTCGTCATAGCACCTAACATTCTACACGGTTCGCTAGATGTTCAGATGGGTGTTCAGGTAACACTCGATAGCATCGAGTTTCGAAAGAATCCAACGATAAATGAGAAGTTCACGTTTGAGTTCGAGTAGGGGACAATTACTGCTATGGCCCCTATAGGTTCGTTTGTTTTACATTGATCAAATAACGAGACGGAACCCCTCTTCCACCTGTTAGGCCTCACTGGGATTCACATGCACCCCACAGTATTATTATGTGTGCACCCACAATAATATTGTGATTTGCATGCTCATCTCAGCTCCTCCTAACTCATGTCAAGTGGTTCCTCAAACTCGGGTAGCCACAAAAAGCATTACGAAGTGTAAGTCACGAAGGTTTAGGGAAATACCACCCTATCAGTCACATAACACGCGCAAGTGTACATGAATTCATATTGTTGTGCTAATCGTGCAATCACATGCAGTATCGTATGTAGGTGTTCACTAGTTATGTAGTGCAATGAGTATAAGAGAGACGAACCTTGCGGTCTGGAGCTGAGTGTCATGGTCGTATTCCCGTCTTTAGAACTGTTCGGTTATAGTCTGGTTTTACCAAAAAACGTTTTCCCCTTTTTTTGAATAAAACCAAGTTCACTATAACCAATGGCTCAGATACCAATCTGTCACACCCCCAAAATCCACGTGCGGAGTACCACCGCTTGGAGGCGTGACTTGTGACAACTCGTACTTCAGAACCTATATTTGTGTTTACTGTGACGTGTATGAACTTTATGCGATTATTTGATATGTTGACATTAACAAATAAATGCTACATGTTACGTGAATGTATGTGAATATGTATACTTGTCACGCAAGCCTTTAGGGCCGCACACTTCATCTCTCGTTACATCATTTTCTCGGCCCACACTATGCTTGACTCGAAACCATATGGCAACCCGTGTAAAAGGGTTCGGCCCATTCCTTTGTTGCGCATAACACTAGGAGTAGGGGTATACTCCTCATACTTGCAAAAACATCCTCACACACACAAACCCTAGTGCTCTCTCTCTCTCTCGTTTTTCCTTGGAACCGGACGGCAGCCCCACCCAAAACCAACCATCACGAGAAATCTAGGCTCCTCGGTTTTCTGGTTAGTGTTACTTCTTGATTACTATCTATGCTTGATGCCATGTACGAATTAGGGTTTTATGCTGGTAATGTTGATTTATAATACTATGTGTCGGTTCATGTGTTTAGATGCTATACAAGGGTTGTATGATGCTAAGATTGTATGATTAACATGGATTGGTAACATGCTAATCGGTTTGAGTGTATGGTTGTTAATCGGCTGTGATGTTATGATTTGTGACTATGAGTTAGGTTGCATGATAGTTTATAACTTGGTTAATCACATGAATCCGATCATATGCTCTGCATATTGGTAAATGGTTGTTCTTGAATATGATATGAACGTATATGAACATGTTTGAAGATGTTATGAAACTGTGAATGTTGTTGATTTGATCTGATTGTGAAACTGCCAAATCTGTTTGCTAACATTACGGATGGAATGAACTGGAATTATGGAAAGTTGTTACAATCTGCTTGTCTCGACCAGGGTTGCGAGTCGAGAAGCCTTAGTCTCGACTCGAGACCACCTTACCAACACAAACAGCACAACTCGAGACCAGCGTTTGCGAGTCCGGTTGCGACTCGAGACCGTGAAGTCTCGACCAGACCATGATAACTCGAGACCACCTTTGTTGCGACTCGAGACCCCGAAACCAGTACACCTCGAGACCGACTAGTCTCCACTCGAGATCGTTAGTCTCGACTTGAGACCGTGAACACTTGCACACTATTAGACTTTCACTGTTACGAGCCCAATTGATTGGGCCGGATACTTGGACTTCGTTATTTACGTAACTGTTCCTGCTAATGCTCATACGTGAATTGCCATGATTATACTTGTGTACATTATGTGTAGAACATACGTGCTATATTCGAATACGAACCTGACTTGTATGATAACCATGCTAGGACGTGGTTGATCACCATATAGCTTACTTGAACTTTCTGTGTATCTGCCGAGCAAACCAAGGTGAGTTCACACAGCCAAGGAATGGGTTCCCGGGTGGGAATGGGATTGGATGACTTATTGTATATACTCGGATGATAGAACCTAACGACAAGATACAACTAGACTAGTAACACTTATTGAACTGATCTTCGCACACCTGCCAAGGGTTGGCCACGATATTATGACTGACTTCGCAAACCTGCCTTAGGAAGGCCGCGAACTAAATTTACAAATCTTCGCACACCTGCCTGGGGGGCCGCGATACGAATAAACCTAGTCTAGAATACTTGGGAAGAACATCCCCTAATATCTTCGCATACCTGCCTGGGAGGCCGCGATGGAAACTGATACGATATATGACATAACGAACGAACATACTACTACTCACACTATACTATTACTGAACTGTTAACTGTGAACTCGCTCAACTAGTTGTTGACTCTCTGCTGCATGCCTTGCAGGACCTTAGGTACTTATGGAGCTTGCACAGGGAGGAGCAGGTCGTTGTGGGCATGGATCATGAATGCTTGCTAAACACTTATGACATTTCATACATTATTACTTACATTGGGTTTTACTTACATGCTTCCGCTACTTAAACAAATTTTGGTTTGAACATCAATCGTATTGAATTCGGTTTTATGAATTACTTTAACTATTATGCACTATGTTCGATATGATTGATGGCTTGATCCTGGTCATGTCACGCCTCCAAGCGGTGGTACTCCGCGGGTGGATTTTGGGGGTGTGACAGATTGGTATCAGAGCCATTGGTTATAGAGAACTTGGTTTTAATATGGGGAAAAGATTTTTATTAAAACTAGACTATAACCAGAACAGTGCTCTCAACGATCCACAACGACGCTTCGCTCCACGTGCAAGACTCAACATCCTAGGTAATATGGTTTTGTTTATTACTTGCTTGTTAGAATTTTGTAGAACTTTGCTCGTAGTATGTCTAGATACACATGACCCTATTACATGAGAATACCTATGTGCTTACACTCTTCTGTCATCGCACTACTCGCGAACCATTCTCACTTATGCTACTTTTACAATGAAGATCATGTCTGGACGAATTAACATGACTCAAGCCCAGTTGACGGCTCTCATTAACGAACAAGTTGTTGCGGCATTTGCAGCCGCACAAGCCGGAGGTATATCCTGTAGTCATAACTCACACTAGGATCTTTACATCCTACACTCCTAGACCAACTCTTGTGTTTAACTTTGCCCTACTCGTACACAATAGGTCAGCACGCACCACAACCAGTTTGCACTTTCAAGAACTTCATGGACTGTCGTCCAAGTACGTTCAGTGGCACGGAAGGAGCAGTGGGACTACTCCATTGGTTTGAGAAGCTCGAGTCAGTGTTCGAGATGTGTGAATGCCCTGAGGCTCGCAGGGTCAAGTACGCCACTGGTACGTTGGAAGGAATCGCGCTAACCTGGTGGAACGCGCAAGTTCAGATTATAGGGTTGGCAGCTGCTAACGCCACCCCTTGGAACGATTTTAAGGAACTCATCAAACGAGAATACTGCACGCGGGATGACATCCACAAGTTGGAGGATGAGTTTTATCATTTGAAAATGACGGGGTCAGAGATTGAAGCTTACACGAAACGGTCGAACGAACTGGCCATCTTGTGTCCAACCATGGTGGACCCTCCAATCAAGCGTATTGAATTGTACCTCAAGGGTCTAGCCTCAGAGATTCAGAGCCATGTTACATCGGCAAACCTCGACAACATCCAAGACATTCAGCGTCTTGCTCATCGCCTTACGGATCAGGCGGTGGAACAGAACAAGCTGCCCAAACGCATCAGTGCTACCACTACTGCTGTCACTACTTCTGCTACTCCCAGTGACAACAAGAGAAAATGGGAGGGGGATTCCAGCAAGGGATCAGTCTCTGTTCAGTCTCAAGCACAGCAGCGCAAGACAAATGACTACCAGAGTCCGAATCAGCAATCATCAGGCAGTCAGGGACAGGGTGGATATCGGGGAGTTCACCTATGGTGTAGTAGGTGCAACAAACACCACAGTGGAAGATGTCGCAGGGAACGTTGTCAAAGATGCCTCAAGATGGGTCATGAGGCCAAGGATTGTAGAAGTGCGCGACCAGCAAATCAGAACCAGCAACTCCCACCGCCAGCTCCACAGAATCAACAGCAGCAGCCACAGCGTGGAAACTGGGGGTGTTTCCAGTGTGGGGCAGAAGGCCACTTCAAACGTGATTGCCCTCAATTGAACCAGAACCAAAATCGCAACAACAACAATAACCAGGGCAACGGGAACAACAACAACGGGGGAAACAACAACAACAATGGCAACGAGGCAAGGGGTCGAGCTTTCGTGCTGGGGCGAGGAGACGCAATGAACGATCCCAATGTGGTTATGGGTAAGTTTCTCCTCGACGATATTTATGTTACTGTTTTATTTGATTCGGGTGCGGATACAAGTTATATATCGCTAAAAGTCAGTAAATTGTTAAAACGTGCACCAACACCTCTAAACACCAAGCATGTAGTAGAATTAGCTAATGGTAAGAGTCTAGAAGCCACGCAAGTAGTCAAGGGTTGTAGTATTGTTTTAGCCGGTCAAGCTTTCTCGATTAATCTTATTCCCATAGTCTTGGGTAGTTTTGATATCGTTATTGGGATGGATTGGTTATCCCAACATCAGGCAGAAATCTTATGCAGCGAGAAGATCATTCGTATTCCACGTTCTGGTCAAGAACCTCTTGAAGTTCAAGGCGACAAGAGTGGTGCTGTGGTTGGCATCATCTCTTTCTTGAAGGCGCAGAAATGTTTGCGCAAGGGTCACACCGCTATTTTGGCACTCGTTACTGATGCATCAGCGGGGGAAAAGAGATTAGAGGACATTCCAGTTGTATGCGACTTTCCTCAGGTGTTTCCTGAAGATTTACCTGGTTTACCTCCTCATCGCCAAGTCGAATTCCAGATTGAGCTAGCTCCTGGAGCAGCACCAATAGCTCGAGCACCATATCGTTTAGCTCCAACCGAACTGGAAGAACTGTCGAAGTAGCTACAAGAGCTCTTGGAAAAGGGCTTTATTCGTCCAAGCTCATCTCCTTGGGGAGCTCCAGTACTTTTCATGAAAAAGAAGGATGGCACTTTCAGGATGTGCATCGACTACCGTGAACTCAACAAGGTGACGGTGAAGAACCGTTATCCTCTTCCGCGTATAGACGACTTATTCGACCAGTTGCAGGGATCGAGTTACTACTCCAAGATAGACTTGAGGTCAGGGTATCATCAGCTGAGAGTCCGGGATGAGGACGTCTCCAAAACCGCATTCAAAACTCGTTACGGTCACTACGAGTTTCTTGTCATGCCATTTGGGTTAACGAATGCGCCTGCCGTATTTATGGATCTGATGAACAGGGTGTGCAAGCCGTACTTAGACAGATTTGTGATAGTGTTTATTGACGACATCCTAATCTACTCCAAGAGTCTGGAGTAACACGAGCAGCACTTACGTCTTATCTTGGAACTCCTTCGAAAGGAATAGCTGTACGCCAAGTTCTTGAAATGTGACTTCTGGCTTCATGAAGTCCATTTCCTAGGCCACGTGGTAAATAAGGATGGGATCCATGTTGATCCATCCAAGGTAGATTCGATCAGGAACTGGCCTGCACCGCGTACACCAACGGAAATATGCCAATTCTTGGGTTTGGCAGGATATTACAGACGGTTCATCAAGGATTTCTCAAAGATTGCACAACCGCTTACACTACTGACACAGAAGGGTGTCACCTACCGTTGGGGTAATACTCAGGAAACTGCTTTTCAGCACCTAAAGGATAGACTTTGCAGTGCACCTATCCTCTCATTGCCAGAGGGCACAGACGACTTCGTGGTTTACTGTGATGCGTCCATTCAGGGTCTTGGATGTGATTTAATGCAGCGCGACAAGGTCATTGCTTACGCTTCGCGCCAACTTAAGGTTAACGAACGGAACTATACGACGCACGATTTAGAGCTGGGAGCTGTTGTTTTCGCGCTCAAGATATGGCGACACTACCTGTACGGTACCAAGTGCACTATTTACACCGATCACAGGAGTCTCGAGCATATTCTTAAGCAGAAGGATTTGAACATGCGTCAACGACGATGGGTTCAACTACTGAACGATTATGAATGCGCCATCAAGTACCATCCAGGCAAGGCCAACGTTGTGGCTGACGCCCTCAGTCGAAAGGACACTCTACCTAGACGTGTACGAGCGCTACAGCTTACCATACAGTCTAGTCTTCCTGCACATGTCACACCCCAACCGATGGCGGAATCATCGGGGCGCGGCACTGAGCGAAACAGATTGTTCAGAAGTTTCCACAACAACTATCATACAATTCAGTTATATAACACGTCCCATACCGTGTCCCAAATAATAACAAGTTATCATAGAAATCAACTAAACAATATGGGAACTGTTCCGACAACTCAAATTCTTAATTATTACAGACCGAAAGTAAATATTGTTTTAAGACTTCTAGACGGCTATCCGTAAATCTTACTGACTACAGGTGCCAGTACAAGATCTACAGATAATTATGGCCCTGGAACAGATACGTGGACACTGTCCTAAGGTCACAGGCTCCTAAAAACTTATTATTGCTTCGCTTCCCTAGCAAGCTAGTAGCTTAAACACCTGTCACATACGTTAAAATAAAAGTCAATACATATAATGTAAAGGTGAGTACACAAGTTTGATATAGCATATAGAGTTCGAATAGTTTACGCATAACCAAGCACGTACACAAGGGCAAACGATGCATGTAAATTATCAACATGGGACCATCGATACCAACGACTTCGAGTTGACTGTCCGAGACAGTTCGCAATACATGATTACCACCGTAATCCATGCAAGTAATTGTCCTTAGCAACCCCCGTGGGAACGGGTGCTGAGTCCAAACTATAGTACTACGTTGCTAAAGCAGGTAGATAGCACTCCACGTGTAAACATAATAAACAGCAATCATTTAGACAAGTAATACATGCAAGTAGGTTAGCGTTCAAATAGTTTGTGTTGTTTGTGTATTTGATAGATTACGTATGTAACACCCAAAAGTGCTGATAACAAAAAGGGATCGAGTATACTCACAGTGGTTGATCGTGGATTGAAGGGAGCACTGAGAATAGTTTAGCCTGAATAGTTCGATAACACAACGATGAGTAACGCGGAAAAGTAAACAATGTACTTGGATCGAGTAGGCCATTCGATCGGACAGCAGTTCGATCGAGTGGGCTGTTCGATTGGTTTGAAAGTCCGTTCGAACATCCATTCGATCGGCCGGCTGGCTCGATCGGCTGGTTCCTTCGAGTGGATTGTTTCTTCCTTTGATGTGAAGGATGTGTTTGTGTATGATGGTTTGTACTACCTTTCAGGTTGGCCGATCGAACAGCTGTTCGATCGGTTAGCCCAACCGATCGGCTAGCACTTCATTGTTTTCAAATATGTCACTCGATCGGTTGGCATGCTCGATCGGGTGACATTCCAATGTTTCGAAAAGTCTAAGTGTTGAAGTATAGTATCTCATGATTCGAGCAGTAATGATTACAATCGAGTGGCGTAGTCGATCGAACAGTACCTCGTCAATACTACACTTCATGAGTTTGTGGGACTAAGTGCTAGTCGATCGGTTAGCCTAGTCGATCGGCTGGCATAGTCGTTCGGTTGGGCTGTTCGATCGAACAGCCTAGCCGTTCGGCCAGCTTCTCGATTTGGTTAACCTACCACTTAACACTTGTTTCTTCCCATTAATTGTTGATGTTTTAGAGATATTTTGACTACGAGTTGAACCACAAAACTGAAGTCCCCACTTAGCCTACTGACTCGAGCAGGAATCACCCAAACCCGGTCAGAGACGGTTTGGAACCCAAGTTTAACGTTTAACCCGAAATCGGTATATTTCTCGGTAGAACCCGAATCTTGAACCATGTGTTTGTTTAGATTGATTTGTAAATCGGTTCAAGTCTCGTTTTCACCTTTTTGAGTGTAAAAGAGTTGAAAGATAGATGAAAACCCATCTTCCAATCCTTTTCCACCGTGAAATGTTAAGATCTTTGGAAGATTTTAGGTTATTTATGTGGAAATCGGTTAGATCTAGCTTATTCATGGTTGAATGAAGTCAAGAACATGAAGTTCTTGATGAACACCAAGAACACCATGATGACATCACTCAAGAACACCTAGATCTTGGTGATTTCATGGTTGAAATCCAAGTTTTGAAAGATAGAAAGATGGAGAATCGATTAATGAACAAAAACGTACAAGAATTAGAGCGAAATACTTACTGGTTTGAGAGAAATCTGAGATTTAGTGAGAGGAAGAGGCTGGTCGGTCAGAGCTTTTCCAAAAGTGGAAAGCTTGACAAGGACAGCCCTATTTATAGGCTTCCAAAAGAGGAAAGGTCAGCTGATCGAACAGCATCCCTGATCGAGCAGCTGTCCGATCGAACAGCCTGTTCGATCGGCTAGCCTGTTCGATCAGGTTGCCCTGTTCGATCGGCTTGCCTGGTTTTGAGTGTTTCGCGACGATTTTTGATATTTCGACTTCGATGAACGATGATTTGAGAATGATAGAATTCCTAATCAAATTACTTTTAGTAGTAGTCGAGACTATATTTAACATACAAGCATCCTTACAACCTAATTCCAAAGTCGGTTTCGGTTTCCATTGAGTTTGATTCACCTTTGAGTCTTGATTGATTTGATTGATTCACCACACACTTTAACATAAAAGTAAACATGCACAAGTAACACATAAGGCACACACACACGTATAAAAGCATTAAAATCCCCACACTTGAGTTCGATGATTGATTTGATTAGCTTGATTATTGATTGACTAGCTTTATTGCATTGTTACTTCCTACCATTCACAGTCGGTCGTTGATTCACCGTTCGATTATCGGTCGATTAGTTTGATTATACAACACTTACTCCAAATAATACGAAAATCAAAATGAAACTAAAATGAAATTAATCTTTATTAATCTTTAATTCCAATAACAGTCAACACTTGACTTTGACTTTGACTTTTTGGGAAACACGGGGTGTTACAGTCTCCCCTCCTTTAGGGAATTTCGTCCCGAAATTAGGCCGAGAACCGTACATCACCGTGTGATTTTACCAATTTGATGCTTCAGATCTATCTGAACAACTGCGGGTACTTGGCCTTCATGTCACTTTCGAGTTCCCAAGTGAACTCCGCGCCTCGTTTGCCTTCCCATCGTACTTTTATAATAGGAATGCGAGAGCGTCTGAGTTGCTTGGTCTGTCGGTCCATGATTTCGACAGGCTTTTCCACGAAGTGTAGCGTCTCATTGACCTGAAGATCGTCGAGTGGTATTATTGCGTCGTGGTCGGCTACGCATTTTCGAAGGTTTGAGATATGGAAAGTCGGGTGGACATTGCTGAGTTCCTCCGGTAATTCGAGTTTGTAGGCAACTTTACCGATCCTTTCCAGAATCTTAAAAGGTCCAACAAATCGAGGCGCAAGTTTCCCTCTTTTGCCGAATCGGACTACTCCCTTCCAAGGCGATACCTTTAGGAGCACGTAGTCGCCAACTGCAAATTCGCGGGGCCTGCGTCGTTTATCGGCGTACATCTTTTGTCTGTCCCGGGCCTTTACCAAGTTTTCCCTTATCTGGTGGATCTTGTCAGTCGTTTCTTGCCGAATCTCGGGCCCAGTCAATTGTGAATGACCGACCTCGTGCCATACAATAGGCGAGCGACATCTCCTACCATACAAGGCTTCGAAAGGTGCCATTTCGATGCTGGAGTGATAGCTATTATTGTACGAAAATTCGACCAATGGTAGGTGTTTGCTCCAACTACCACCAAAATCGATAACACACGCACGGAGCATGTCTTCAATAGTACGAATCGTTCTTTCAGTCTGCCCGTCGGTTTGCGGGTGGAATGCGGTACTCAAATTCAGCGTCGTACCAAGAGCTGCTTGAAAAGTTTCCCACAATCTCGATGTAAACCGAGCATCGCGATCAGAAATGATGTCTCGAGGCGTACCATGATTCTTAATGATCTCGTCGGTGTAGATTTGGGCTAGCTTGGCCACCTTATAGTCTTCTCGTATTGGCAAAAAGTGGGCTGATTTGGTTAGACGGTCGACTATAACCCAAATACTGTCGTGACCTGATGGCGTGGTCGGAAGCTTAGTTATGAAATCCATAGCTATGCTTTCCCACTTCCATACGGGTATCGGCGGTTGTTCGAGTAAGCCTGAAGGTCTTTGGTGTTCAGCCTTGACTCTTGCACAAGTTAAACAGCTACCAACATATAGAGCAATATCCCTTTTCATCCCAGGCCACCAGTACTTGTAGCGAAGGTCCTGGTACATTTTGTCCGCACCGGGATGGATGGAATATCGGGATTTGTGGGCTTCGTTCATGATGATCTTTCGCAAATCTGTCCTCCTCGGAACCCAGATTCGGTCCAGATAATAGAATATCCCGTTGGCTTTGCTCACGAGCTGAGTTCCATCGTGATAGATTCGTTCTTTCTTCAACGTACGCTCGTTAAAGCATGCGTGTTGTGCTTCGCGGATGAGAGCTTCGAGGTTATACTGAGCCTGGATGTTTCGAACACCTATCACGTAATTCTTTCTGCTGAGGGCGTCTGCAACTACATTCGCCTTGCCTGGGTGATAACGGATCTCACAGTCGTAATCATTGAGAAGTTCTACCCATCGGCGTTGACGCATATTGAGTTCTCTCTGGTTAAAGATATGTTGTAGGCTCTTGTGATCGGTGAAGATCGTACACTTTGTACCATACAGGTAGTGTCGCCAAATCTTTAAGGCAAAGACAACTGCGCCTAGCTCGAGGTCATGGGTTGTATAGTTCTTCTCGTGGATCTTGAGCTGTCGAGATGCGTAAGCTATAACCTTGTCTCGTTGCATGAGAACACAGCCAAGTCCAAGGTTTGAAGCATCACAATAGACAACGAAGTCATCGCTTCCGTCCGGCAGTGTAAGAACTGGTGCATGGCACAGCATGTGTTTGAGGGTTTGGAAAGCAGTCTCCTGCGCGGTTCCCCACACAAAAGGCTTGTCTTTATGAGTAAGGGAGGTAAGTGGTACAGCAATCTTTGAGAATCCTTCGATGAATCGCCGGTAGTAACCAGCTAATCCGAGAAAAGAGCGAACTTCTGACGGATTCCTTGGCGTAACCCATCCCTTGACTGCCTCAATCTTTGCAGGATCAACGTGTATACCCCGACTATTCACAATGTGACCCAGAAATTGAACCTCCTCCAACCAGAACTCACACTTGGAGAATTTGGCGTAGAGTTGGTTTCCCTGAAGCAACTCGAGAACCAATCGCAAATGCTGCGCATGTTCGGCCCTCGATCTAGAATAGATCAGGACATCGTCGATGAATACAATGACGAAACGGTCTAAGAACGGTTTACACACGCGATTCATCAGATCCATAAAGACCGCGGGTGCGTTGGTCAGACCAAAAGGCATGACAACAAATTCATAGTGGCCGTATCGGGTTCGAAAAGCGGTTTTGGGTATGTCTTCCTCCTGAATCCGCAACTGATGGTAGCCTGAACGTAGATCAATCTTGGAGAAACACTGAGCACCTTGTAGTTGGTCAAACAGATCATCGATTCTTGGTAAGGGGTATCGGTTCTTGATGGTCAGCTTGTTCAATTCCCGGTAATCGATGCACATTCGGAACGACCCGTCCTTCTTTTTGACGAAAAGGACTGGTGCGCCCCATGGAGAAGTGCTCGGGCGAATGAAGCCTTTTTCAAGTAACTCTTGGAGTTGGTTTGAGAGTTCTCGCATCTCAGATGGAGCGAGTCGATACGGAGCTTTCGCCACTGGGTTGGCTCCTGGAATAAGGTCGATTCGAAAGTCGATATCACGACTAGGAGGTAATCCAGGAAGATCATCAGGGAACACCTGAGGAAATTCTCGGACAACTGGGACATCCTTGACCTCAACTTTCTTTTTCTTGTCCGTCTCTGCTTCAACAATGTTGGCCAAGAAGGCTCGATATTCCTTGCGGAGATATTTGCGAGCTTGAAGACATGACATGAGCTTGAGACCTTTCGCAGTAGTTTCACCGTACACACATAGAATATCACCACTAGCTAACACAAATCGAATCATTTTATCGAAGCACACGACTTCAGCATGGTTTTCGCGAAGAAAGTCCATGCCTACTATGACGTCGAAACTTCCGAGTTGCATCGGGATAAGATTGATAGGAAAGATATGGCTGTTGAGCTCGAGAGTACAATCACGGAGCACAGAATTGACAGCAATGGTTCTTCCGGTAGCGATTTCTACTTCGAAGGGTGTCGAAAGATAAGAGCGCTTACGTCTAAGAAGTTTCTCGAATTCAAATGACACAAAGCAGTTATCGGCTCCAGTATCAAACAAACACGATGCATATATACCATTCACAAGGAACGTACCATTGACCACGTTGTTGTCGGCTTGAGCCTGACGTGCATTGATGTTGAAGGTTCTGGCGTGAGCTGCTTGCTGTTGAGGCTGTTGTTGTTGTTGCTGGGGTTGTTGAGCTTCTTGTTTCACCACCCTGTTCGGGCACCGGTTTGCGAAGTGGTTAGGGTCACCACATGCAAAGCAGGTCCGAACATTGGTTGTTGGGGCCTGAGCGGCTTGTTGAGCTTGAGGAGCAGGGAGTAGAGCTTGGTTAACAGCAGCCTGAGCTTGCGTTTGACGGGGACCATAGCGGCAATTCGCAGTGAAATGCCCGTAAACGTTGCAGTGGGCACAGAATCGGCAGGCCACACCCACCGGGTGATGATAGGAACATGTAGCACAGAGTGGGTGGGGGCCGGTGTACGCACGCTTCGCTGGCGGCGCATTGATCACTGGCGCTGAACGCTGTGGCTGTTGCTGCTGGGCTGGTACAGACTGTAGTGGAGCAGCAGTGGTTGCGGCAGCACAACTTTTGTTCTTCTTTCTTCTTCTCGAAGACTTGGAGGCTTGAGTGGTGGTGTTGTCGGTTGATGCGGCAGTAACTTGATGCAAGGGCTTGACTTGCTTATCCCAGAAACCAGCCTTCACCCGCTTGTCATTAATCTCAGCGGCGAGCAGGTAGGTCTCCTCAATCGTTGCGGGCTTTGAAGCTAGGACAAAATCCGCTACACAGTCAGGAAGAGCGCGGATGTATTTTTTTGATGGTCATGTCGGGAGTCTTGACCTGGTCTGGACAGATGATGCTTAACTGCTTGAAGCGAGCAGTGAGACCGGCGTTGTCACCCTTGTCTTGTTTAATACCCCAGAATTCATCCTCCAACTTATGACGCTCATGCGAGGGACAGTATTCTTCGATCATGATTTCCTTCAGCTTCTTCCATGACAGAGCATAGGCTGCGTCGTTTCCGCGCTTGTTTCTTTCAGCAGTCCACCAGTCCAAAGCACGGGACTGGAAGACGCCAGTAGCATTGAGAGTCCGGAGATTATCTGGGCATCCACTTTGACGAAAGGTGACTTCTATCGAGTCAAACCAGTGAAACATAGCCGTTGGACCATCCTCGCCGGTGAACTCTTTTGGCCCACATGCCTTAAATTGCTTGAAGCTAAAAGCAGTCTTGCTGGATTCTTTCGGAGCATCAGCTTGTGACATCTCAGATGATTTGCTGGCGTTCTCATAAACCTCACTCACGGCCTTCGCCACGGTCTTAGAGATGATAGCAGCTAGACGTCGATCTCTTTTCTCCTGGCGGGTAAGACGTGAGCGTGATCTAGGTTGTCCAGATGACGACATGGTCTGCAATAGACATCGTCACAGGCTCAACACAACGAATTCGAGTCTCACACGTTCTTAGATCTCTAAAGCTTAGAATCACGTCGCATCTCTCGTCACGTAACACATATAATCACATAAGCACATAATCATAGAGGCACATAAGCACAGAAGCAATTAGGGCACATAAGCACAGAAGCAATTAGGGCACATAAGCAATTAAGCAAATAGGGCACTTAATTTCCTAACACGTACGCATTTTTATCACAGAGGCGGTCAGAAAACAGAAACCTATAACCACAAGTCGAGTGTCGTTCGTTTTGCGTATCGGATAGCACCACATTGTATCGTCTATCTTAGTCGTATAGCGTAGCATAGCACACTGGTTTCGTTTAGATCACATCAACAGGGATTTGAATCGAGATAGGATAGCAACAAAGGTCACGCAGATTGATAACAAATGGAGTAACCAACAAATCTTAAAACACGTAAACAGGTAAATCATATAAAATCAACAAAACAACACTCAAAACCGGAAAATGGATTGTCTGCGGCTACTAGACTTTGACTAACCATGGCAATTTAACTATTCACAGTTGACTTATCGTCACTTTCGACTCTAGGGGACATGTTCCTGCCTCGATTCTTGGGCATTATGCATGCGCATTCTAGGCCATACTCGTGAGTTCAGGTCGTTGGAGTCCGTCAATTGCCTTGGCGAGATAAAATTAAAGTTGGAATAACTGCCAAGGTTAGGGTTTCACCCCTAGCTCAGCAATTTCTTCCTTGTTTTAAGAAAATTTGGAGGAAAGTTTTCATCAAATTACGGGTTTCAGCCCTAATTTGGTATAATTCTCCCCCGTTTGTTGCTAGAAAATCGCACAAATAGCTGGCAAAAATTCGTAATTTAGTCAGGAATTTGCGGGTTTCACTCCTAATCCCGTCCAAATTACAAAATTGGCTCGGAGTTCGGACGTAATGATAGTATAGAAGGAAACAACATAAAATAAGCACATAAACTTGGTCTCTTGGTTCCTAACTATAGTCTAGGTCTCTAAGACAGCGATCCGGACTAGATCGTGTCTAACCTAATTCCCTATAGTTATGGCTCTGATACCAATCTGTCACACCCCAACCGATGGCGGAATCATCGGGGCGCGGCACTGAGCGAAACAGATTGTTCAGAAGTTTCCACAACAACTATCATACAATTCAGTTATATAACACGTCCCATACCGTGTCCCAAATAATAACAAGTTATCATAGAAATCAACTAAACAATATGGGAACTGTTCCGACAACTCAAATTCTTAATTATTACAGACCGAAAGTAAATATTGTTTTAAGACTTCTAGACGGCTATCCGTAAATCTTACTGACTACAGGTGCCAGTACAAGATCTACAGATAATTATGGCCCTGGAACAGATACGTGGACACTGTCCTAAGGTCACAGGCTCCTAAAAACTTATTATTGCTTCGCTTCCCTAGCAAGCTAGTAGCTTAAACACCTGTCACATACGTTAAAATAAAAGTCAATACATATAATGTAAAGGTGAGTACACAAGTTTGATATAGCATATAGAGTTCGAATAGTTTACGCATAACCAAGCACGTACACAAGGGCAAACGATGCATGTAAATTATCAACATGGGACCATCGATACCAACGACTTCGAGTTGACTGTCCGAGACAGTTCGCAATACATGATTACCACCGTAATCCATGCAAGTAATTGTCCTTAGCAACCCCCGTGGGAACGGGTGCTGAGTCCAAACTATAGTACTACGTTGCTAAAGCAGGTAGATAGCACTCCACGTGTAAACATAATAAACAGCAATCATTTAGACAAGTAATACATGCAAGTAGGTTAGCGTTCAAATAGTTTGTGTTGTTTGTGTATTTGATAGATTACGTATGTAACACCCAAAAGTGCTGATAACAAAAAGGGATCGAGTATACTCACAGTGGTTGATCGTGGATTGAAGGGAGCACTGAGAATAGTTTAGCCTGAATAGTTCGATAACACAACGATGAGTAACGCGGAAAAGTAAACAATGTACTTGGATCGAGTAGGCCATTCGATCGGACAGCAGTTCGATCGAGTGGGCTGTTCGATTGGTTTGAAAGTCCGTTCGAACATCCATTCGATCGGCCGGCTGGCTCGATCGGCTGGTTCCTTCGAGTGGATTGTTTCTTCCTTTGATGTGAAGGATGTGTTTGTGTATGATGGTTTGTACTACCTTTCAGGTTGGCCGATCGAACAGCTGTTCGATCGGTTAGCCCAACCGATCGGCTAGCACTTCATTGTTTTCAAATATGTCACTCGATCGGTTGGCATGCTCGATCGGGTGACATTCCAATGTTTCGAAAAGTCTAAGTGTTGAAGTATAGTATCTCATGATTCGAGCAGTAATGATTACAATCGAGTGGCGTAGTCGATCGAACAGTACCTCGTCAATACTACACTTCATGAGTTTGTGGGACTAAGTGCTAGTCGATCGGTTAGCCTAGTCGATCGGCTGGCATAGTCGTTCGGTTGGGCTGTTCGATCGAACAGCCTAGCCGTTCGGCCAGCTTCTCGATTTGGTTAACCTACCACTTAACACTTGTTTCTTCCCATTAATTGTTGATGTTTTAGAGATATTTTGACTACGAGTTGAACCACAAAACTGAAGTCCCCACTTAGCCTACTGACTCGAGCAGGAATCACCCAAACCCGGTCAGAGACGGTTTGGAACCCAAGTTTAACGTTTAACCCGAAATCGGTATATTTCTCGGTAGAACCCGAATCTTGAACCATGTGTTTGTTTAGATTGATTTGTAAATCGGTTCAAGTCTCGTTTTCACCTTTTTGAGTGTAAAAGAGTTGAAAGATAGATGAAAACCCATCTTCCAATCCTTTTCCACCGTGAAATGTTAAGATCTTTGGAAGATTTTAGGTTATTTATGTGGAAATCGGTTAGATCTAGCTTATTCATGGTTGAATGAAGTCAAGAACATGAAGTTCTTGATGAACACCAAGAACACCATGATGACATCACTCAAGAACACCTAGATCTTGGTGATTTCATGGTTGAAATCCAAGTTTTGAAAGATAGAAAGATGGAGAATCGATTAATGAACAAAAACGTACAAGAATTAGAGCGAAATACTTACCGGTTTGAGAGAAATCTGAGATTTAGTGAGAGGAAGAGGCTGGTCGGTCAGAGCTTTTCCAAAAGTGGAAAGCTTGACAAGGACAGCCCTATTTATAGGCTTCCAAAAGAGGAAAGGTCAGCTGATCGAACAGCATCCCTGATCGAGCAGCTGTCCGATCGAACAGCCTGTTCGATCGGCTAGCCTGTTCGATCAGGTTGCCCTGTTCGATCGGCTTGCCTGGTTTTGAGTGTTTCGCGACGATTTTTGATATTTCGACTTCGATGAACGATGATTTGAGAATGATAGAATTCCTAATCAAATTACTTTTAGTAGTAGTCGAGACTATATTTAACATACAAGCATCCTTACAACCTAATTCCAAAGTCGGTTTCGGTTTCCATTGAGTTTGATTCACCTTTGAGTCTTGATTGATTTGATTGATTCACCACACACTTTAACATAAAAGTAAACATGCACAAGTAACACATAAGGCACACACACACGTATAAAAGCATTAAAATCCCCACACTTGAGTTCGATGATTGATTTGATTAGCTTGATTATTGATTGACTAGCTTTATTGCATTGTTACTTCCTACCATTCACAGTCGGTCGTTGATTCACCGTTCGATTATCGGTCGATTAGTTTGATTATACAACACTTACTCCAAATAATACGAAAATCAAAATGAAACTAAAATGAAATTAATCTTTATTAATCTTTAATTTCAATAACAGTCAACACTTGACTTTGACTTTGACTTTTTGGGAAACACGGGGTGTTACAGCACAGATACGAGATGCTCAGGTAGAAGCATTGAAACCAGAAAACGTAAGGGCTGAAGCCTTACGCGGCTCAAGGCAACGATTAGAACAGAAGGAAGACGGTGCTTACTATGTAACGGGGCGTATTTGGGTCCCACTTTATGGCGGTTTACGAGAGCTTGTGATGGATGAAGCACACAAGTCTCGCTACTCTATACATCCAGGTTCGGATAAGATGTACCATGACATCAGAACTACTTATTGGTGGCCTAGCATGAAGGCCCACATTGCCACTTATGTCGGCAAATGCTTGACCTGTGCAAGAGTCAAGGCAGAATATCAGAAACCAGCAGGCTTACTTCAGCAACCAAAGATACCACAGTGGAAATCGGAGGAAATTTCCATGGATTTTGTTACAGGCCTGCCTAGATCTCAGCGTGGTAACGATACTATTTGGGTGATCGTGGATCGACTCACCAAGTCTGCTCACTTCTTGGCAATCAAAGAAACGGACAAGTTTTCCACACTTGCAGACATATACTTGAAGGAAGTTGTTTCGAGGCACGGGGTGCCCACCTCTATCATTTCGGATCGCGATGCACGATTTACTTCAGAACTATGGCAAGCAATGCGCAAAGCTTTTGGCTCACAGTTAGACATGAGCACAGCATATCACCCTCAGACGGATGGACAGTCTGAACGCACGATACAATCTCTTGAAGACATGCTTCGGGCATGTGTTATCGATTTCAGCAACGGCTGGGAAAAGCATCTCCCTTTGGTGGAGTTCTCATACAATAACAGTTACCACACCAGCATCCAAGCCGCTCCATTCGAGGCATTGTACGGGCATAAATGCCGGTCACCTCTATGTTGGGCAGAGGTGGGGGATAGTCAGATCACGGGTCCAGAACTTATAGTGGACACCACGGACAAAGATTGCACAGATAAGACAACGCATGGCGGCAGCACGCGACCGTCAGAAAGCCTACGCGGACAAGCGTAGAAAGCCATTGGAATTTCATGTCGGGGACCGGGTTTTACTTAAAGTCTCACCCTGGAAGGGTGTGGTACGTTTTGGCAAACGGGGCAAACTAAATCCGCGGTACGTCGGACCATTCGAAATCATTGAGAAAATAGGCAAAGTAGCCTACAAGCTAAACCTACCAGCAGAACTCGGGGCAGTTCACAACGTTTTTCACGTGTCGAATCTGAAAAAGTGCTTGTCAGATGAGACCCTCATAATTCCTTTGAAAGAGCTCACTATCGACGAACAGTTGCACTTCATCGAGGAACCAGTGGAAATCACGGACCGGGATGTTAAGGTCCTCAAGCACAAGAGAATCCCTCTTGTCCGAGTTCGTTGGAACTCCAAACGTGGCCCAGAGTACACCTGGGAACGCGAAGACCAGATGACAGAAAAGTATCCCCAGTTATTCGGAACCAATGCAACCACTACTGAGGCTGAAGCTACTACGGCGGAATTTCGGGACGAAATTCCAGATCAACGGGGGGAGGATGTGACACC
This sequence comes from Helianthus annuus, assembly GCF_002127325.2. Lineage (NCBI taxonomy): Eukaryota > Viridiplantae > Streptophyta > Magnoliopsida > Asterales > Asteraceae > Helianthus > Helianthus annuus. The sequence goes on from NC_035437.2 coordinate 38,792,679, forward strand.
CCAGGAAAACCAGTGAACGATACAACTTACCTAGCTTCCTCAGTGAGTGCGTACCAAATTTCGGGATGAAATTTCTTTCAAGTTGGGGATAATGTGACAACTCGTACTTCAGAACCTATATTTGTGTTTACTGTGACGTGTATGAACTTTATGTGATTATTTGATATGTTGACATTAACAAATAAATGCTACATGTTACGTGAATGTATGTGAATATGTATACTTGTCATGCAAGCCTTTAGGGCCACACACTTCATCTCTCGTTACACCATTTTCTCGGCCCACACTATGCTTGACTCGAAACCATATGGCAACCCGTGTAAAAGGGTTCGGCCCATTCCTTTGTTGCGCATAACACTAGGAGTAGGGGTATACTCCTCATACTTGCAAAAACATCCTCACACACACAAACCCTAGTGCTCTCTCTCTCTCGTTTTTCCTTGGAACCGGACGGCAGCCCCACCCGAAACCAACCATCACGAGAAATCTAGGCTCCTCGGTTTTCTGGTTAGTGTTACTTCTTGATTGCTATCTATGCTTGATGCCATGTACGAATTAGGGTTTATGCTGGTAATGTTGATTTATAATACTATGTGTCGGTTCATGTGTTTAGATGCTATACAAGGATTGTATGATGCTAAGATTGTATGATTAACATGGATTGGTAACATGCTAATCGATTTGAGTGTATGGTTGTTAATCGGCTGTGATGTTATGATTTGTGACTATGAGTTAGGTTGCATGATAGTTTATAACTTGGTTAATCACATGAATCCGATCATATGCTCTGCATGTTGGTAAATGGTTTTTCTTGAATATGATATGAACGTATATGAACATGTTTGAAGATGTTATGAAACTGTGAATGTTGTTGATTTGATCTGATTGTGAAACTGCCAAAACTGTTTGCTAACATTACGGAAGGAATGAACTGGAATTATGGAAAGTTGTTACAATCTGCTTGTCTCGACCAGGGTTGCGAGTCGAGAACCCTTAGTCTCGACTCGAGACCACCTTACCAACACAAACAGCACAACTCGAGACCAGCGTTTGCGAGTCCGGTTGCGACTCGAGACCGTGAAGTCTCGACCAGACCATGACAACTCGAGACCACCTTTGTTGCGACTCGAGACCCCGAAACCAGTACACCTCAAGACCGACTAGTCTCGACTCGAGATCGTTAGTCTCGACTCGAGACCGTGAACACTTGCACACTATTGGACTTCCACTGTTACGAGCCCAATTGATTGGGCCGGATACTTGGACTTCGTTATTTATGTAACTGTTCCTGCTAATGCTCATACGTGAATTGCCATGATTATACTTGTGTACATTATGTGTAGAACATACGTGCTATATTCGAATACGAACCTGACTTGTATGATAACCATGCTAGGACGTGGTTGATCACCATATAGCTTACTTGAACTTTCTGTGTATCTGCCGAGCAAACCAAGGTGAGTTCACACAGCCAAGGCATGGGTTCCCGGGTGGGAATGGGATTGGAGGACTTATTGTATATACTCGGATGATAGAACCTAACGACAAGATACGACTAGACTAGTAACACTTATTGAACTGATCTTCGCACACCTGCCAAGGGTTGGCCGCGATATTATGACTGACTTCGCAAACCTGCCTTAGGAAGGCCGCGAACTAAATTTAAAAATCTTCGCACACCTGCCTGGGGGGCCGCGATACGAATAAGCCTAGTCTAGAATACTTGGGAAGAACATCCCCTAATATCTTCGCATACCTGCCTGGGAGGCCGCGATGGAAACTGATACGATATATGACATAACGAACGAACATACTACTACTCACACTATACTATTACTGAACTGTTAACTGTGAACTCGCTCAACTAGTTATTGACTCTCTGCTGCATGCCTTGCAGGACCTTAGGTACTTATGGAGCTTGCACAGGGAGGAGCAGGTCGTTGTGGGCATGGATCATGAATGCTTGCTAAACACTTATGACATTTCATACATTATTACTTACGTTGGGTTTTACTTACGTGCTTCCGCTACTTAAACAAAGTTTGGTTTGAACATCAATCGTATTGAATTCGGTTTTATGAATTACTTTAACTATTATGCACTATGTTCGATATGATTGATGGCTTGATCCTAGTCATGTCACGCCTCCAAGCGGTGGTACTCCGCGGGTGGATTTTGGGGGTGTGACATGACTGACCAGGATCTTAGCCACCAATCACATTGAACCCATGAGTATATTTAAATAAAACTTTCATTTATCAACAATAGTGTTACAACGTTACAATATTTCACAGTTTACAGCGGAAGTATATTTAACTCGTTAAGTGTTTATAAACCACATGTGTAAGCTCTTAATCTTGTGTTGCGTTTCCATGTAACTCGACCCATGACCACTCCAGCTTTTCAGACAGCAAGTTCCTATGATATGCACCTAAGGACCTGCAAGGCATGTAACAACGAGTCAACAAACTAGTTGAGCGAGTTCACAGTTGGTAGTTTAGTTATAGTATTCGTTTCGGGTATCGTTTGTTCGTTTTGTACCAAGTATCCTATTAATTTTTTATCGCGGTCTCCCAGACATGTATGCGAAGATTAGTGGGAGTTTCCCATGTATTCTAGACTAGTTATATTAGTATCGTGGCCCTCCAGGCATGTGTGCGAAGTTTATTATTCGTATCGCGGCCATTCCAGGCATGTGTGCGAAGATTTGTATTTGTATCGCGGCCATTCCAGGCATGTTTGCGAAGAGTAGTATTTGTATCACTAGTCTAGCAGTATCTATAAGTGACCCTCCCTTACGAGGTTAGTGGTACGTAATTCTAGTAACAATGTAAGTACAAGTATTCATTCAATCCCATTCCCATCCCGGGGAATCCCATGCCATGGTAGAAGTGTGAACTCACCTTGGTTTGCTCGGTAAGATTAATTTCTTTGTTTAACAGTCGGTCATGCATATCCTAACATAGTTACCAATAGTGATTAGTTTCATGTGCACACATGCTACATATTTCACGTACGATTACTTCACGTATTCCTTAATCACATACCACACACTTTAACGTATAAGTGACACACATATAATTCAAGTCATCACAGTTAATGTGTCATCCTAGTATCATCAAGTAGTATCTTAGCAGGTGTTTTGTTCACAAGCAATTTCACATCATGATTTCATTACGTACATGGCATAATACTTAGTTCTGTGCAACGATTATACTAATGACCCAACTAATACTTGTGTGGCCTAGTCGACCCTATAGGCCCAAATCGAGTACGCATGTTATCCGTTTAATACCCATACAATTTCACTCTTCATATATATTGTTCATAACAGCCCCTAATAATTAAATGTGCTTACTCGAGTTTCATTTACATCAGGCACCACATATTGTTTAAGTTATTACCCAGATGACGAAAGACCCTACTTTCGTCGCCCCTCATTCATGGCGAAACCCCCGTTTCGTCGACCTTATTCACTTGCCAAACCCAAATCATCACATAATAAAACCGAACATATCATGAACTCAGTCCATCATTAAGTCATCATTTAATGAGAACACTTAGCATACTTTAATCCAATTAGTCATACATGCGAAGCATTAATGAATGGTACACATATAAACTATCACATGCTCCCTGACAAACCACATGCATACATGAACAACATGGCTGACAATTTGTAATGATCACCCTCAATTGCTAACCTCCAATCTCACTGGACCGATACCCTTTTAGAACTTCTCATAGTGGACCTCTCATGTATAATGGCCTACACTAATTAATGTCAACTTGATCTCAATTGGACTGTAATATACATTACTCATTCGATTCAACCGCCTACTAGTCAAAGCCTGCTACCTACGACGAAACTCATGGGTTTCGTGGGGGGTCCATGTGTGGCAAGAATCTACCGGTTTCGTTGTGGGTTTGAACCTGCAATCCTAATTTCTTACAGTTTTGTTTTATAAAAAAAATCAATTAATTAGAATCGAGTCACATAACATCATTGATAGCAAGATTATAACACTACAGGTTCTTGTCGATTCAAAGTATTCAGCAAACGCCATCATGCACATCAGATCATTATCTCTTCAATTAAACACACAAACATCGTACATACAAGGTTCTGTTAATCCCACAAGATGTATTCATGTATTGCTATTTCAACTAATCATAATAATGAAAGCATACGACAAACAGAAATAGAAATTCATACTTTGTTCACATATAGTCAAAGAAATCAACCAAGTTAACAAGCCTTAAATAACACTAACCGAGAGAGTATGAAGAGTATGATGATGGTGATTGCGAAGGGGGGGGGTGTTCTACCACTGCCGCACGTACAAAGGAGGAATAGGGTTTTTGTTTAAATTGTGAAACCTTATACAAGTTATATGTAGATACTGGGGAGGGAAGGTGGGCTCGGTTTGGGTCTAAGATAACACAAGGAACCAAATACAATTTATCATGTGAGCACACAATGGCCGGCCCAAGTTACTTATCTCTAATCCCCACTTGGGCTTTACTAAGCCAATGCGCAAGTGTGACCTAACTGGATCTATATGTGTGATCGGGTTGGGTTCAAGAAACTCGCGGCCCGCAAGCGTCGAGTAATTATGCGGCCCATATAAGTTAGTTTCCTGAATTTACTAAATTACTCTTTATTGCATCACGATTTCTTGTAACCATATACACATAACACTTAATAATGTACGCGATAGATAAATAAACACAGAAACACACGCTAAGGGTTTGTGGGATTTTAAGTGAAGTTATCCTTAATTATCCGGGTTGTCATTGCTTTTATTGCCACCAGACCTTTCTCCATCAATTTGGAATCTGATGCCGTCACTAAACACATTCATTAAATTGTAGCCATTTGTTGAGTGTTTTTTTTATGTCTAATCCGCATATATATCACCATTGCCCTTGATTTTCTTGACTGTATATCTCTTAAATGTCAACATATACATGTGTGATTTAGTTTATGAAGTTTTTTCAATGCCGAGAACCTCGATCAGAGAGTAAAAAAAGGCGTAAGGTTCACAATGGTGTAAAAATAAATGGGATATACCACGCTAGGATTCAAGTTACAGGAACAAGGGCCAGACCAACCACCAAAAATGGAATTGTCAAGCGAAAACACTTGACAACCTCCTAGAAGCAGCTTTTCTTGCCACCAGACCTTTCTCCATCAATTAGGAATCTGACGCCGTCACTAAACACATTCGTTAAATTGTAGCCATTTGTTGAGTGTTTTTTTTTTGGTGTCTAATCCGCATATATATCACCATTGCCCTTAATTTTTTTGACTGTATATCTCTTAATTGTCAACATATACACGTGTGATTTAGTTTACGAAGATTTTTCAATGCCGAGAACCTCTATTTGAGATTAAAAAAAGGCGTAAGGTTCACAATGGTGTAAAATTAAAATGGGATATACCGGGCTAGTATTCGAGTTATAGGAACAAGGGCCAAACCAACCACCTAAGAATGGAATTGTCGAGCGAAAACACTTTACAACCTCCTAGAATCAGCTTTTCTTGCCACCAGACCTTTTTCCATCAATTAGGAATCTGATGACGTCTTAAACACATTCCTTAAATTGATGCCATTTGTTGAGTGTTTTTTTGGTGTCTAATCCGCATATATATCACCATTGCCCTTGATTTTCTTAACTGTATATCTCTTAAATGTCAACATATACACGTGTGATTTAGTTTACGAAGTTTTTTCAATGCCAAGAACCTCGATCAGAGAGTAAAAAAAGGCGTAAGGTTCACAATGGTGTAAAATTAAAATGGGATATACCCTTCTAAGGTTCGAGTTATAGGTACAAGGGCCAAACCAACCACCTAAGAATGGAATTGTCGAGCGAAAACACTTGACAACCTCCTAGAATCAACTTTTCTTGCCACCAGACCTTTCTCCATCAATTTGGAATCTGATGTCGTCACTAAACACATTCCTTAAATTGTAGCCATTTGGTTTGTGTTTTTATTTTGGTGTCTAATCCGCATATATATCACCAATGCCCTTGATTTTCTTGACTGTATATCTCTTAAATTTCAACATATACACGTGTGATTTAGTTTACGAAGATTTTTCAATACCTAGAACGTCGATCAGAGAATAAAAAAGGAGTAAGGTTCACAATCGTGTAAAATTAAAATGGGATATACCGGGCTAGGATTCGAGTTACAGGAACAAGGGCCAAACCAACCACCCAAGAATGGAATCGTCGAGCGAAAACACTTGACAACCTCCTAGAAGCAGCTTTTCTTGCCACCGGACCTTTCTCCATCAATTAGGAATCTGATGCCGTCACTAAACACATTCCTTAAATTGTAGCCATTGTTGAGTGTTTTTTTTGGTGTCTAATCCGCATATATATCACCATTGCCCTTGATTTTCTTGACTGTATATCTCTTAAATGTCAACATATACACGTGTGATTTAGTTTACGAAGATTTTTCAATGCCGAGAACCTCGATCAAAGAGTAAAAAAGGCGTAAGGTTCACAATGGTGTATAATTTAAATGGGATATACCGGGCTAGGATTCGAGTTACATAAACAAGGGCCAAACCAACCACCCAAGAACGGAATCGTCGAGCGAAAACACTTGACAACTTCCTAGAAGCAGCTTTTCTTGTGTCACACCCCGACCACGTAGAACATACAAAACGTGGCGGAAACGTCGGGGAGTGTTGTAACAGAATCAATTGTTTCAAATCCATAGAAAATGAAGTTTCGTTTTATAAATCAAACATGAAAGTTTACATTGTCTAAACTTGAATTAAAGTGTACATAACATAAATTAACTAGTTCTTGTCTCATTTTAAGTCACTAAGGCACAGGTCCGCCTAAGTATGTCTTGATAAGTCCTATGCATCATCTCCTGAAAACACATGTGAAAATAGGTACGACAGCATAAAAATGCCTGTGAGATACGTTGGTTTTGTGAAAACGGAATTCATGACTTATGTTTGAGAAAATGTTTAGTCATGAACCTCGTATTTTGCTTTGTCTTGTAAATCATTTGAAAAACGGTAAGATCAAATGATATGTATAAATAAAAAGACACTGTATGGTTAAACTGATAACCATGAAAAATGCATTTGTATAAGATAAGTCGTTTGTAAAGCAATGTCTCGTGAAAAGTGTGTTATTTGTATAAAATGTCATATGTCTCAAATTGAAATGATTCAAATAACGCTACGATATGTTAATACCATACAAACACTTATATATAGGGAGTACCAGCGGCGTTTCCACCATGCTTGTATCATATTACACACGCCTCGTTACTTAATCACTTACTCAAACCAAACCATCAGAATGAAATGTTTGACAACGGTAGAAATGTTCATGTATAGTTAAATGTCTATTGTCAAATGTAATTCATGTCAACGGATACAACTGGTTTACACGGTTCAATGGTTACAGACGGTTCATGAAATCAAAAGGGATAAGACGGTTCACATAGTCAAATGGTTACAACGGTTCAAAATGTAGGGTAATGTGTTCATATGCTGGATGAGCATATGCAACAGAAATGCAATGTGAAACAATGTACTACGTATGCACACAATGGGCGTACGTAGCATGAAATGTATTGTAGGGTACAACGGTTCAAAATATAGTATACTGTGTTCATATGCTGGATGAGCATATGCAACAGATATGCAGTGTGAAACAATGTACTACGTATGCACACAATGGGCGTACGTAGCATGAAATGTATTGTAGAGTACAACAGTTCAAAATATAGAATAATGTGTTCATATGCTGGATACCATATGCAACAGATATGCAATGTGAAATAATGTACTAAGTACGCACACAATGGGCATACATAGCATAAACACAATGAAATCATGTACTATATATGTACTATCGAACATAGCAGTATATGATGTGAAAACCGGAAAGCATGAAAGTAGCAAGTAGGCACATGTGTTTCACCCCAAAACAGTTTGGAAAACAGTAAAAGAGGGGTTCAATGTACTCACCTGAGATTGCTTTGAAGTTCTTGTATAATAACCAGATAATGCTAAAGATCACGGGATATCAAACGGCACCTAATAGGTAGCTATGTTAATATACCGGACCAAATCGGAAGGATCGGATAGTACGCGGGTTCGTAAACCAAACGAGTATGGAGACTCGTGTAATATGGTTTAACAAAGCCTACATACTAAAATGAAACTTAACCTAAGTGCTTACGGTCCGTCACGACCCGTTTAGGTAGCTTATGCTACCCTAACGCGTCGTTCGCGTAGAACGCGTTCGGAACGCCTAACATCGTGACTACAAGGTATAACCTCGGAAGGTTATAGCTATGGTCACCTAATGTGTTTGGTCGGATCCTAATGATCGACCAAATGGGTCGGGTTCGAAAGTATAAGCGATGGTTTAGATCGCTTACCTTACGACCCTATATAAGCACTAAACTAAAAGTGATGAGCTAAGAATGTTAGAACATGCTTAACTAAGTTTAGAAAACAGGTTTGGCATCAAAACGAATGGCTTTGATGCTCACGAGCAGTTTGGTTACAAAATACGCAAGAATGCGCATTTTGGCCGAAACTACGACTCGTCACTGAGCCTAGATAACGTGGTGACCAGTAGGTATAGTCACTACGGACTATAACCATCGACCATAAGCTGGTCAATGCAGAAAGTCAACAAAACGTTGACTTTCGGACTCGAAAAGCGATAAAACAATGAAAGAATACTTACGGAGGGTCCCCGAATGCTAATCTAGATCAGAGAAACTCAGGTATGAAGCAATACTTCAACTTAGAGCTTTTAGATCTGATTCTTGTGATTTTTACACAAAAGGGGGGGGAGGGTATTTATAGGAAAAGTGGAACTGTTAGGATCGTTTATCGAATGTCGTGCCGCGATCTCGTGCGTACACTTGTCGAAATGTTGTGGTAAGTCAGAAAATGCCCCTTGGCTCTTGATTGGGTGAAAGGGCATCGCCCCTTGATCGAACGAAAGGCCAACTGCATTAAATGCATACATTGAATCTGTCTGACAGTCTCACGTGGCCCGCCTCAACATTTAGGCAAAACTCACGCGGGCCGCCTGAAGCTTCTGATCTGCACATACTTTCAAAAATGGCAGTTTTGGTCCCTGTTGCGTATGTAAGCCATTTCCGACACTTCTAAGGCCCGTAAAGCCAACTTTAAGGCCCTAAAATGATGCCTAAACATTGTGGACATGAAACATGCTCAAAAATGTTCCGGATGTTGGTTCGTTTGGCCGTACGATCCCGATGTTCGCTTAATTACGACGGAATGCGCATAAGCGTGAAAGACGATCCAAATGACGCGACGAATGGATTTTTCTTATGCCAAACACTAAGGCATAATATTAGGATGCTTACATAAATTTTTTGATGTCCAGATGTATTCAGAACGTAAGTTATGCGCGAAAGTGCAAACTTGTGCACTTTTTGACACTTTTAGTCCCTGAATGTTCCAAAAGTTTGTTTTAACATACCAAACCCCTCAAAGCCTATTCCTAAGCTATGTAAAGGATATTTATGGTATGTTTAACTTATGGACATGTTCCGGAATGTTTGTTACAGTTCAAATTGACATACTTTCGCCGTTTGTCAAGTTTAGTCCCTGTAAGCGAATTAACTTGTTTTTGCCATACCAAAAGCCTTCAAAACTTATTTCTAAGTTATGTAAAGGTTATTTAAGGTATGTTGAGTATATGTTGATGTTCCGGAGTATTTGTCGCATTAAACTGAGTACGTTTACGCACCAGTTTGCGTATAATTCTCTAGAAAGCGTTGTAGAGTTTGAAATTGAACAAGGATTGATATATGCAAAAGATACACATATTTATACAAGATCCCAAGTATGAAATACAATATTTCATCGGGTTGGTATTTGTTTGATGGTCGCGGTGACACAGGTGTCACAGTCTCCCCTACTTTAGGAAATTTCGTCCCGAAATTTATTCGTAGGAGTCAATTTGAGATTCTGCCAAATAACCATCAGCGATATGCAAGGTAATATCCTGTCATTTCCTTAACGGTCAAATCTTCAGAAACAAAAAATGAACAGACGGAGTCATCTTCAACGGTTGCTTCCTCAGAGTTGGAAATGAAAGATTACACAACGGATGTTCATTTCCTCAACGGATAAATCTTCAGAAACGAAAATGAACAGACGGAGTCATCTTCAACGGTTGCTTCCTCTGAGTTGGAAATGAAAGATTACATAACGGATGTTCATTTCCTCAACGGATAAATCTTTAGAAACGAAAATGAACGGACGGAGTCATTTTCAACTGTTGCTTCCTCAGTGTTGGAAATGAAGGGTTACACAACGGATATTCATTTCCCCAACGGATAAATCGTCAGAAACAAAAATGAACCAATGGAGTCATTTTCAACGGTTGCTTCATCAGAGTTGGAAATGAAGGATTACACAACGGATATTCATTTCCCCAACGGATAAATCGTCAGAAACGAAAATGAACCAATGGAGTCATTTTCAACGGTTGCTTCATCAGAGTTGGAAATGAAGGATTACACAACGGATATTTATTTCCCCAACGGATAAATCGTCAGAAACGAAAATGAACTAACGGAGTCATTTTCAATGGTTGCTTCATCAGAGTTGGAAATGAATAGGGTTAACTCTAGACACATGACAGAACTTGCTGTGATTTCTGTGCACTAAATTCGATAATTATGTATGCATCCATAATTACGTAATCCCTTGCACAGTCCGCACAGTTTGTTTTGTAATGTTTCGGGGAAAGATATCAAACTTGTGATGAGGGTGACTAGACTTCCATCGGTTCCTTTTTAATTAGATCGATAGGGGATCTTCTTAGTTAGGCCACCAAGGAGTCCTTTCAGCTATATCATCACATAATATCCCTAGCCAGATTTTTTTTTGGATCAATCTGTTTATCTAGACCACTCAAGGGGTCTAATTATGAAGTAGTACTTTATAATCCAAAGGACTTAACTATAACATAGAAGTCCATTGAGGATTTTAAGTAATACCTTTGGGTATCCTACTATGAATCTCTTGTACAAGGATATGTAAGATTCTACGAGGATTTAGATAACATAATTTGGATCTCACAACAACACATAAGGGAACACATAAGCACAAAGTCACATAATTGTTTAACTTGATTATAATTTGTTATTAACTTGTTATTGATTGAATACGGATATGGAAACCAATCGACGGGTCTCAATGTTCACTGGGATCTATCTGAGAAGATAGAAAGATCTCCCAAAATTCGATTTTTGATTACAAGGAATCACCACATTCGAATTAAGGTATACAACAATTAAAGACTTACGGGAAGTCCTTAGGTACCCTATTAAGGATTTATAGTGGTACTTTGGGTATTCGCCTTGTGTTGTAACCTGCGCTTTGTACTTCGTTTCCTTAGAATAAACGGGTACTTAGGAATTTTGTAGAAGACGCAAGCGATTATAGAATGGGAGAATTTTGGGGGTAGTTTGTTCTTTAAGGAATACGGTCCCTTGATTGTCGGTATTGTAAGGGATATGTCGTTTATACATGCAACCACAGAAATACATTGCAATGCAAATAAAAGATTTATTTATAAACAACGATAAAAACGGTTTCTTGGACCTTGACAACAAAAGAAAATAATACATAAGACGTGATTATTTCTAAACGATGTTGTCTTCTAGTCAGTCAGATGCTTATCCCTGTGCTGGATTTGCGTTAGCAAGCTTTGGGCAATTTCTTCAGAAATGACCCATCTCGCCACAGTTGAAACAAGAGCCTGGTAGAAAACGACCTTGAGCAGGATTGTTGCCAGCTTGGTTTGGCGCAGCTGCAGCTGGGCAGACTCTTGCTGTGTGGCCTATAAGTCCACAAGTTTGGCATTTGCGGCATTGTACATTGGCGTGATGATGGAGGCTACATTGGTTGCACAAGGGTGCAGTTCCATTGTATGGTTTTCTAGCAGGGGGTTGAGCTGGTTGGTTGGGGACGGCTTGACCATTGTGAGCAACCATGGCGAAGTTCTGAGAAGCCTTTCGCTTCTTTGACTTCTTAGGAGATTCAGTCTGTTCATCTATGGTCTTTGATTCCTCGATTGGTTTCTTGTCACCCTTTCGAAAAAGTTTATGCTTTCTGATCTGCGATTCAGTCAAGGTTGCAGATAGCTCAATGGCCTGACGGGGTGTGGTAGGGTTGCTACCAGTGACAATGTCTTGTACCGAGTCAGGCAGGCCGTCGATGTACCTTTCGATAGCCTTGTCGAGTGGGGCGACCATAGTCAGGCAAAGTAGACTCAACTCCTCAAACCTATCAGTATATGCCCTGTGTTCGCCACTATCTTGTTTCAAATCATCAAACTCCTTCTCCAACGCTCGTTGTTCATGACGAGGACAAAACTCTCTCATCATAAGAGCTCTCAGTTCAGCCCATGTTTGTGCTAGAGCAACATCTGCACCATGGTCTCTCATTACCCTGTTCCACCATGTAAGAGCCCTCTTCTGAAACACACTCGAAGAAAACTCGACCTTGCGATTTTCCGGACACTGCACATGGCGAAAGGTATTCTCGATGCTCTCGAACCATTGAAGAAGCCCAGTTGCTCCCTCAGAACCACTAAACTTGAGTGGTTTAGCCGAGTTAAAGTTCTTGAAATTGCATGTACCATTGTTGTTGTTGGCTTGGTTCCATTGAGCAAAGAGATTTGGGAATTGAGCAGCCATCTGCTGCGCAATAATTTCTGCCAGCTCGGCAATTGCTATCTGGTGTTCGCGTCGAGGAGGCATTCTAAAAGAGGAAACATGAAAGGAAACAAATAAAATGGTATTGTGTAAGAATAGGATGTTACAATCACCGACCATAATCACGGTTGATGGTCATTTATTTGAATCATGAAGCAAACAAACAACACCAAGGCTGAATCAAAGCAAATAGATCCTCATAGTGTATCGCGAAGACATGCTCACCTATAAGTGGACACTCACCCCAAGAGTTCCCAGGTAAGAGTGCCTGGTCCGATTATGTGGATTTGTACGAACACCCTAACCTTAGACAGAAAACCCAGGGTACAGGCATTCACTCTTCCAGTTCGCACGTGTTCACACTATTTAGGACCCAAAACTTTGACGAGAGTTTTGAAAATTCAAAGGGGTTCAAAACCTTATAACAAAGGGTTCAAAACCTTACAATAGAGGGTTCAAAACCTAGTAATCAATCATCCTAGAACAGATGATTAGTTTTCAAGGCGGTTTTGAAATTTATGTTCTTGTTGTGGTCGTCGCCTAAGGATAGGTGACGGTATTGTTTTATGACTAAACGCAAGTAAACTCGCGTTAGGGTCCTAGGAAGGTTATAGACTAGGTCAAAGCATTACTAATAACCTAATTCCCTATAACCATTGGCTCTGATACCATCTTTTCTGTCACACCCCGACCACGTAGAACATACAAAACGTGGCGGAAACGTCGGGGAGTGTTGTAACAGAATCAATTGTTTCAAATCCATGGCAAATGAAGTTTCGTTTTATAAATCAAACATGAAAGTTTACATTGTCTAAACAAGAATCAAAGTGTACATAACATAAATTAACTAGTTCTTGTCTCATTTTAAGTCACTAAGGCACAGGTCCGCCTAAGTATGTCTTGATAAGTCCTATGCATCATCTCCTGAAAACACATGTGAAAATAGGTACGTCAGCATAAAAATGCCTGTGAGATACGTTGGTTTTGTGAAAACGGAATTCATGACTTATGTTTGAGAAAATGTTTAGCCATGAACCTCGTATTTTGCTTTGTCTTGTAAATCATTTGAAAAATGGTAAGATCAAATGATATGTATAAATAAAAAGACACTGTATGGTTAAACGGATAACCATGAAAAATGCATTTGTATAAGATAAGTCGTTTGTAAAGCAATGTCTCGTGAAAAGTGTGTTATTTGTATAAAATGTCATATGTCTCAAATTGAAATGATTCAAATAACGCTACGATATGTTAATACCATACAAACACTTATATATAGGAAGTACCAGCGGCGTATCCACCATGCTTGTATCTTATTACACACGCCTCGTTACTTAATCACTTACTCAAACCAAACCATCAGAATGAAATGTTTGACAACGGTAGAAATGTTCATGTATAGTTAAATGTCTATTGTCAAATGTAATTCATGTCAACGGATACAACTGGTTTACACGGTTCAATGGTTACAGACGGTTCATGAAATCAAAAGGGGTAAGACGGTTCACATAGTCAAATGGTTACAACGGTTCAAAATGTAGGGTAATGTGTTCATATGCTGGATGAGCATATGCAACAGAAATGCAATGTGAAACAATGTACTACGTATGCACACAATGGGCGTACGTAGCATGAAATGTATTGTAGGGTACAACGGTTCAAAATATAGTATACTGTGTTCATATGCTGGATGAGCATATGCAACAGATATGCAGTGTGAAACAATGTACTACGTATGCACACAATGGGCGTACGTAGCATGAAATGTATTGTAGAGTACAACAGTTCAAAATATAGAATAATGTGTTCATATGCTGGATGAGCATATGCAACAGATATGCAATGTGAAATAATGTACTAAGTACGCACACAATGGGCATACATAGCATAAACACAATGAAATCATGTACTATATATGTACTATCGAACATAGCAGTATATGATGTGAAAACCGGAAAGCATGAAAGTAGCAAGTAGGCACATGTGTTTCACCCCAAAACAGTTTGGAAAACAGTAAAAGAGGGGTTCAATGTACTCACCTGAGATTGCTTTGAAGTTCTTGTATAATAACCAGATAATGCTAAAGATCACGGGATATCAAACGGCACCTAATAGGTAGCTATGTTAATATACCGGACCAAATCGGAAGGATCGGATAGTACGCGGGTTCGTAAACCAAACGAGTATGGAGACTCGTGTAATATGGTTTAACAAAGCCTACATACTAAAATGAAACTTAACCTAAGTGCTTACGGTCCGTCACGACCCGTTTAGGTAGCTTATGCTACCCTAACGCGTCGTTCGCGTAGAACGCGTTCGGAACGCCTAACATCGTGACTACAAGGTATAACCTCGGAAGGTTATAGCTATGGTCACCTAATGTGTTTGGTCGGATCCTAATGATCGACCAAATGGGTCGGGTTCGAAAGTATAAGCGATGGTTTAGATCGCTTACCTTACGACCCTATATAAGCACTAAACTAAAAGTGACGAGCTAAGCATGTTAGAACATGCTTAACTAAGTTTAGAAAACAGGTTTGGCATCAAAACAAATGGCTTTGATGCTCACGAGTAGTTTGGTTACAAAATACGCAAGAATGCACATTTTGGCCAAAACTACGACTCGTCACTGAGCCTAGATAACGTGGTGACCAGTAGGTATAGTCACTACGGACTATAACCATCGTGATCACGCTCACGTTATGAAGTTCCATGAACTTCGCATCGACCATAAGCTGGTCAATGTAGAAAGTAAACAAAACGTTGACTTTCGGACTCGAAAAGCGATTAAACAATGAAAGAATACTTACGGAGGGTCCCCGAATGCTAATCTAGATCAGAGAAACTCAGGTATGAAGCAATACTTCAACTTAGAGCTATTAGATCTGATTCTTGTGATTTTTACACAAAAGGGGGGGGGGGTATTTATAGGAAAAGTGGAACCATTAGGATCGTTTATCGAATGTCGTGCCGCGATCTCGTGCGTACACTTGTCGAAATGTTGTGGTAAGTCAGAAAATGCCCCTTGGCTCTTGATTGGGTGAAAGGGCATCGCCCCTTGATCGAACGAAAGGCCAACTGCATTAAATGCATACATTGAATCTGTCTGACAGTCTCACGCGGCCCGCCTCAACATTTAGGCAAAACTCACGCGGGCCGCCTGAAGCTTCTGATCTGCACATACTTTCAAAAATGGCAGTTTTGGTCCCTGTTGCGTATTTAAGCCATTTCCGACACTTCTAAGGCCCGTAAAGCCAACTTTAAGGCCCTAAAATGATGCCTAAACATTGTGGACATGAAACATGCTCAAAAATGTTCCGGATGTTGGTTTGTTTGGCCGTACGATCCTGATGTTCGCTTAATTACGACGGAATGCGCATAAGCGTGAAAGACGATCCAAATGACGCGACGAATGGATTTTTCTTATGCCAAACACTAAGGCATAATATTAGGATGCTTACATAAATTTTTTGATGTCCGTATGTATTCAGAACGTAAGTTATGCGCGAAAGTGCAAACTTGTGCACTTTTTGACACTTTTAGTCCCTGAATGTTCCAAAAGTTTGTTTTAACATACCAAACCCCTCAAAGCCTATTCCTAAGCTATGTAAAGGATATTTATGGTATGTTTAACTTATGGACATGTTCCGGAATGTTTGTTACAGTTCAAATTGACATACTTTCGCCGTTTGTCAAGTTTAGTCCCTGTAAGCGAATTAACTTGTTTTTGCCATACCAAAGCCTTCAAAACTTATTTCTAAGTTATGTAAAGGTTATTTAAGGTATGTTGAGTATATGCTGATGTTCCGGAGTATTTGTCGCATTAAACTGAGTACGTTTACGCACAAGTTTGCGTATACTTCTCTAGAAAGCGTTGTAGAGTTTGAAATTCAACAAGGATTGATATATGCAAAAGATACACATATTTATACAAGATCCCAAGTATGAAATACAATATTTCATCGGCTTGGTATTTGTTTGATGGTCGCAGTGACACAGGTGTCACATCTTGCCACCGGACCTTTCTCCATCAATTAGGAATCTGATGCCGTTACTAAACACATTCCTTAAATTGTAGCCAGTTGGTGTGTGTTTTTTTTGGTGTCTAATCCGCATATATATCACCATTGCCCTTGATTTTCTTGACTGTATATCTCTTAAATGTCAACATATACACGTGTGATTTCGTTCGAAGATTTTTCAATGCCGAGTACCTCGATCAGGGAGTAAAAAAGGCGTAAGGTTCACAATGGCGTAAAATTAAAATGGGATATACCGGGCTAGGATCGGGTTACAGGAACAAGGGTCAAACCAACCACCCATGAATGGAATCGTCGAGCCAAAACACTTGACAACCTCCTAGAAGCAGCTTTTCTTGCCACCAGACCTTTCCCCATCAATTAGGAATCTGATGCCGTCACTAAACACATTCCTTAAATTGTAGCCATTTAGTTAGTGTTTTTTTGGTGTCTAATCCGCATATATATCACCATTGCCCTTGATTTTCTTGACTGTATATCTCTTAAATTTCAACATATACACGTGTGAGTTAGTTTACGAAGATTTTTCAATACCGAGAACCTCGATCAGAGAGTAAAAAAGGCGTAAGGTTCACAATCGTGTAAAATTAAAATGGGATATGCCGGGCTAGGATTCGAGTTACAGGAACAAGGGCCAAACCAACCACCCAAGAATGGAATCGTCGAGCGAAAACACTTGACAACCTCCTAGAAGCAGCTTTTCTTGCCACCAGACCTTTCTCCATCAATTACGGATCTGATGCCGTCACTAAACACATTCCTTATATTGTAGCCATTTGTTGAGTGTTTTTTTTTTTGTGTCTAATCCGCATATATATCACCATTGCCCTTGATTTTCTTGACTGTATATCTCTTAAATGTCAACATATACACGTGTGATTTAGTTTACGAAGATTTTTCAATGCTGAGAACCTCGATCAGAGAGTAAAAAAGGCGTAAGGTTCACAATGGTGTAAAATTAAAATGGGATATACCGGGCTAGGATTCGAGTTACAGGCGCAAGGGCCAAACCAACCACCCAAGAATGGAATCGTCGAACGAAAGCACTTGACAACCTCCTAGAAGCAGCTTTTCTTGCCACCAGACCTTTCTCCATCAACTAGGAATCCGATGTCGTCACTAAACACATTCCTTAAATTGTAGCCATTTGTTTAATGTTTTATTTTTGGTGTCTAATCCGCATATATATCACCATGGCCCTTGATTTTCTTGACTGTGTGTCTCTTAAATGCCAACATATTCACGTGTGATTTAGTTCGAAGATTTTTCAATGCCGAGTACCTCGATCAGGGAGTAAAAAAGGCGTAAGGTTCACAATGGTGTAAAATTAAAATGGGATATACCGGGCTAGGATCGAGTTACAGGAACAAGGGCGAAACCAACCACCCAAGAATGGAATCGTCGAACGAAAGCACTTGACAACCTCCTAGAAGCAGGTTTTCTTGCCACCAGACCTTTCTCCATCAACTAGGAATCTGATGTCGTCACTAAACACATTCCTTAAATTGTAGCCATTTGGTTAATGTTTTATTTTTGATGTCTAATCCGCATATATATCACCATGGCCCTTGATTTTCTTGACTGTATATCTCTTAAATGTCAACATATTCATGTGTGATTTAGTTCGAAGATTTTTCAATGCCGAGTACCTCGATCAGGGAGTAAAAAAGGCGTAAGGTTCACAATGGTGTAAAATTAAAATGGGATATACCGGGCTAGGATCGAGTTACAGGAACAAGGGCCAAACCAACCACCCAAGAATGGAATCGTCGAGCGAAAACACTTGACAACCTCCTAGAAGCAGTTTTTCTTGCCACCAGACCTTTCTCCATCAATTAGGAATCTGATGCCGTCACTAAGGGATATACCGGGCTAGGATTCGAGTTACAGGAACAAGGGACAAACCAACCACCAAAGAATGGAATCGTCGACCGAAAACACTTGACAACCTCCTAGAAGCAGTTTTTCTTGCTACTAGACCTTTCTGCATCAATTAGGAATCTGATGCCGTCACTAAGCACATTCCTTTAATTGTGGCCATTTGTTGAGTGTTTTTTTTGGGGTCTAATCCGCATATATATCACCATTGCCCTTGATTTTCTTGACTGTATATCTCTTAAATGGCAATATATACACATGTGATTTAGTTTACGAAGATTTTTCAATGCCGAGAGTCTCGATCAGAGAGTAAAAAACGCGTAAGGTTCACAGTAGTGTAAAACTAAAATAGGATATACCGGGCTAGGATTTGAGTTACAGGAAAAAGAGCCAAACCAACCACCCAAGAATGGAATCGTCGAGCGAAAACACTTGACAACCTCCTAGAAGCAGCTTTTCTTGTCACCAGACCTTTCTCCATCAATTAGGAATCTGATGCCGTCACTAAACACATTCCTTAAATTGTAGCCATTTGTTGATTGTTTTTTTTGGTGTCTAATCCGCATATATATCACCATTGCCCTTGATTTTCTTGACTATATATCTCTTAAATGTCAACATATACACGTGTGATTTAGTTTACGAGGATTTTTCAATGCCAAGATCCTCGATCAGAGAGTAAAAAAGGCGTAAGTTTCACAATGGTGTAAAATCAAAATGGGATATACCGGGCTAGGATTCGAGTTACAGGAACAGGGGCCAAACCAACCACCCAAGAATGGAATCGTTGAGCGAAAACACTTGACAACCTCCTAGAAGCAGCTTTTCTTGCCACCAGACCTTTCTCCAACAATTAGGAATCTGCTGTCGTAACTAAACACATTCCTTAAGTTGTAGCCATTTGTTGAGTGATTTTTTTGGTGTCTAATCCGAATATATATCACCATTGCCCTTGATTTTCTTGACAGTATATCTCTTAAATGTCAACATATACACCTGTGATTTAGTTTACGAGGATTTTTCAATGCCGAGAACCTCGATCAGAGAGTAAAAAAGGCGTGAGGTCCACAATGGTGTAAAATTTAAATGGGATACACCGGGCTAGGATTCGAGTTACAGGAACAAGGGCCAAACCAACCACCCAAGAATGGAATCGTCGACCGAAAACACTTGACAACCTCCTAGAAGCAGCTTTTCTTGCCACCAGATCTTTCTCCAACAATTAGGAATCTGATGCCGTCACTAAACACATTCCTTAAATTGTAGCCATTTGTTGAGTGTTTTTTTTGGTGTCTAATCCGAATATATATCACCATTGCCCTTGATTTTCTTGACAATATATCTCTTAAATGTCAACATATACACGTGTGATTTTATGACAACCCTCAAATTCCATGTATTCCGTACAATTTATTAGTGATAATTAAAGTGCTTGACGACTGTGTGAAAGTACTTAACTGCTTTCTGATATCTGTGTTATGCTTACATGTGCTTGTTAACATACTAGTAGTATGCAGTAAAGTCATTAAATAGTCCGTTATAATTTCGTGAGTGTTAGAAATTAAAAGTGTTACAAAAATATACATAAAAGACACCTTACGGATTAATTGAGCACTTTTTACGAACCGGTATCAAACCAAACAACCGGACACTACCCGAAACACCAAAACAATGCAAGAAACATTGTTTTTATTTTTCTGAACAAGTTATGATCCCCGAACATCATAACACCTACTAAAAATATCTAATAGCTAAGACATGTAACTAATACTTGAAATTAGACTAGATTGTAACTAATTTAGTTTAACCTATGCTAGACCCCCCCCCCCACCACCTACCTTACGGCCCACACATGGCCTATTTGATAGATTTTATTTCATTTGTTTATTGGATCTTGTCCCCCCTACAAAGACATATTATACAAAGGTTAGTGTAAGAATATGGTTATAAGTAGTAACCTTGTGATCTTGAGCTCATTATCTCACACCCACTAACACACACTTCTCCTTCCCTCTCCTTGCTCCCATTCTCGGCCGAAACCCATCACACCCACCATCACCATCATTTGATCTCCTTCAACCATTACAAGACCATACAAGAGTGTTAAAGTTCATAAAAAGAAGCTTTGAGCTTTTGGATCTTGAAGGACCTTTCTTATTTGCTTTTATCCACCACATTTCTTCACTTGAACTTCCCTAGTCTTGAACTAGTGGTAAGAACTTGGATCCTTGCATTTTACATGTTGTTTAAGTGGTTAAAGTAGGTTACTTGATGATAAACTTAAAGAACACTAAGAAACCTGAACTTGAAACATGAACATAAGCTAAAGTTATGAAGAAATCATGTTGTTTAATGTTGATATGTTTGTTAATCATTGTTTGTTAGTAGAAATGATGTGAATCACCATGTAATCTTGCTAGATCATGATTAAAAACATGATCTAGCAAGATGAGAAAGTAATAATGTTGTAGGATGATGGAATCATCCACACATAAACTATGAACTTGAATGAATGAATATTTTCTTGAAAAATAAAGATCAAAGTAGGTTATAATCATGTAGATCTAAAGATCTATGAGTGGTTTTTCGAAAGAACCAAGTGGAAAATATAAGTTTCATTAAAACTTGGATCTTACATAAACTAATCACATTTTGGTGGATAAACAAGTGTAGAAACACTTGTATGACAAGAAAATTTCATGAAGAAATATTTTTTAGAAAATAAGATTGGAAGTTGTAAACACACAAACTCTTTAAAAATAAAGTTTTTAAAGAACTAATCACATTTTAAAAGGGAACAAAACTTACTAAGGACACTAGTAAGTTACTACATATTTTTATAAATTTTCAAGTTAATGAGTTTATAGTTTATGCTTGTTTTTGACAAGTTTGGTAAGTATAGGTTGTATATTGTTGGATGAGAATTGTTTGAATGAATTTTTGAAAAGAAAATGATATGCTAGTAAGCATGGACACCTCCATTTACAAAGGAAACTCTGGCGAAATTTTTCTAAAATTTCAACACTTAGAAAATATTTTTCTAGCAAGTAATTACAAACGTATATTTAACCTTGTTTTCAAAATAAACTTCGCCATGATTTTTATTACAAAATACCAAGTGCCGGAGGTTGATTTTCGTAAACAAAATTTGATATATATATATATATATATATATATATATATATATATATATATCTTATATTAGAACACTTGTGTGGATACTTGTTTATTTGTGAGATAGTTATGTTATTTTCGGGTAACATAATGTGACTTAGCGATATAACTTGACAGTTGAATTGTGTGGTATGTGGTAGAAAGTAATGAGTAAATAAACAGTACGTAGGACACGTGATATGCATGAAAAACTGATTGTTATGTGTACCTTATTAGGACGTGCTTGATTTCCTGATTATTAGAATAACCAATCTAACCGGGCAAACCAAGGTGAGTTCACACACTTTCTAAGGCATGGGATTCCCGGTGGTTTGGGAATGGGTTAAGAACTTAAAATTGAATCTACATATCCTCCTTGGGTAGGATATGTACGGCCATCCTCTGTGGGTAGGATGCCAATATTATTCTTGCGTATTCTCCTTGGGTAGAACTACGTATGTTCGTCCTCCTTGGGTAGGACAACAACTTTAAAACTTACTAGACAAAACTCTATCATAAGTCCCTCATTTTATATCGACTTAATCACCGAGGCCAATGGCGAGCGGGTCATTAGTTAATAGCGCTATTAGGTTTAACAAACCTCACACCGTGCCAGTCGGACGGGCGTGTACTAATGGACTATGGCAAACTGTCAGTGATGATAGACACTGATGTAGGGCACAACTTATTTGCGTTAGTAGTCGATATGGTACGGTCTAGTGGTTCACATGGGGAAGCCCCCACTAATCATGGAAATGGTTTGGGTAATAAAGAATGAACTGGTTAATCTTACTTTCAACTACAGGGTAACCCCACGGCAATTACGCCAACGAATGACAAACCACGTTTTCAGAAACAACTCAAAACTAAACAACTAAACGTGAAGTCACTCAACTTTGTTGTTGACTCGTTGTTACATGCCTTACAGGTCGTTAAATGCTTGGAGCTTGCCCGAGAGGAAGGAGTCGTTGTGGGATACGGACTGTTATATTCCGTAATAAACACTTAATCCTTATGAACTTATTAAATCTACGTTTTGGATTTTAAACTTATGGACTATGAACTTATATTTTGGTATCACGTATTATGCTTCCGCTGTTTAATTTAAAAGTTGGTTAACTGGCTTTTGGTCACCAATTGTATTGTGGTTGGTTTTATTTACTTAAATACGTTGTTCAATATGATTGGTGGCTCGATCCTGGTCACGTCACGCCTCCAAGCGGTGGTACTCCGCATGGTAGATTTTGGGGGTGTGACAGATTGGTATCAGAGCCATTGGTTATAGTGAACTTGGTTTTAAAAAGGGAAAATCTTTTTGATAAAACCAGACTATAACCTGTACAGTGCTCAACGATCCACAACGACGCTTCACTCCACGTGCAAGACTCGACACCATAAGTGTTATGATTTATGTTATATTGTCGGTTAGATAGTTATCGCTATGCATTAGATGATGTGACAATTGCTATTGAACCTTGTGTGCTTACGCTCTACTATCGTCCCCCACTTACGCACATTCACGACACTTTCCTCACTTACGTTGCTTCGTTATGAAGATCATGAGCGGACGCGGAGGACGTATCAACCTTACTCAAGCCCAGTTGACGGCTCTGATCAACGAACGAGTTGCTGAGGCACTCGCAGCTGTTCCTGCAGGAGGTATAACCTGCTACTTCGACCTATCTTAGGACGTTTAGATCTTACCTTCACAAACCTACCCTCGTGCATAACCTTGTCATTTATTCTCGCACCACAGGTCAACATGCTCAGCCTCCTGTGTGCACATTCAAAACCTTCATGGATTGCCGACCAAGCACTTTCAGCGGCACAGAAGGTGCTGTAGGCCTTCTTCACTGGTTTAAGAAGCTTGAGTCTGTTTTCGAGATGTGTGATTGCCCGGAAGATCGTAAGGTGAAGTATGCTACTGGAACACTCGAAGGAGCTGCGTTAACCTGGTGGAAAGCACAGGTCCAATTGCTTGGGTTGGCGGTTGCTAACGCCACCCCATGGAACGGCTTCAAAGAACTGATTAGAGAAGAGTATTGCAGTCGTGACGACATCCACAAGCTAGAGGTGGAATTTTTCAACCTGAAGATGACGGGGTCTGAGATTGAGGCGTATACTAAGAGGTCAAACGAACTGGCCATCCTGTGTCCTACAATGGTGGACCCTCCTTACAAACGCATTGAGCTGTACCTTAAGGGCTTGGTGCCAGAAATTCAAAGCCACGTAACCTCAGCTAACCTTGGCACTATACAGCAAATCGTCAAGTTGGCTCATCGTCTCACTGATCAGGCGGTTGAGCAGAACAAACTGCCCAAACGTATTAGCGCCACTACTTCTGATGCTCCCAACGACAATAAGCGCAAGTGGGATGGAAATCTGGGAAAGGGTTCTACTTCAGCTCAATCTCAGCAGCGAAAGACAGATGAGTACAGGAGCCCCAGTCAGCAGTCATCTGGAAATCAAGGTCAGGGTGGGTACAAGGGAAATCACCCTAAGTGCAATCGATGTAATCTGCACCACAGCGGCCAATGCAACAAGGGTCGCTGTCAGAGATGTCACAAGTTGGGCCACGAAGCCAAAGATTGCACGAGCCCACGTCCTGTGAATCAGAATCGCCAACAACAACAAGCTCCACAGAACCACCACCAGCAGCCCCAGCAGGGAAATAAAGGATGCTTTCAGTGTGGCGCTGAAGGCCACTTTAAAAGGAACTACCCCCAGCTGAACCAAAACCAGAATCAGAACAACCCAAGAAATGGGAATCATAATGGGAACAACAATGGAGGCAACAACGAGGGTAACAATACTGGGAATGGCGCCCATGGTTGTGTATTCGTGATTGGTCAGGGAGAAGCAAGGAACGATCCCAACGTCGTGATGGGTAAGTTTCTTCTGGACGACTTCTTTGTTACTTTTTTATTTGATTCGGGTGCCGATGCTAGCTACGTGTCCTTAGAAGTTAGTCAGATGCTTAAGCGTACTCCAACACTTTTGAACACCAAGCACATCGTAGAGTTAGCAAATGGCAAAAGTTTAGAGGCTACACATATAGTTAAGGGTTGCAAGCTTGTCCTTGCCGATCAGACCTTTTCTATCGACCTCATTCCTATCGTTCTGGGTAGTTTTGACGTTGTCATTGGGATGGATTGGTTATCTCAACATCAAGCGGAGATTATTTGCAAGGACAAAATCATCCGCATCCCTCGCCCTGGCAAAGAACCCCTCGTGATTCGTGGCGACAAGAGTGGTGCTTTTGTAGGCATCATCTCTTTCCTTAAAGCCCAGAAGTGTTTACGGAAGGGCCACACCGCTATCCTAGCCCTCGTTACTGAGGCATCCGCGGAAGAAAGGAAGACAGAAGACATTCCTATTGTACGCGACTTTCCAGAGGTATTTCCTGAGGAATTACCTGGCCTTCCGCCTCATCGACAAGTCGAGTTTCAAATCGAGCTAGCTCCTGGAGCAGCATCAATAGCTCGTGCGCCTTATCGACTTGCTCCATCAGAACTCAAAGAACTGTCTACGCAACTACAAGAACTCTTGGAAAAGGGATTCATACGTCCTAGCTCTTCGCCATGGGGAGCTCCAGTGCTATTCGTGAAGAAGAAAGACGGTACCTTCAGAATGTGTATTGACTACCGCGAACTCAACAAGGTGACCGTGAAGAATCGTTATCCTCTTCCACGTATTGATGACTTATTCGATCAATTGCAAGGGTCGAGTTTCTATTCTAAGATTGACCTAAGGTCAGGCTACCATCAGCTGAGAGTCCGAGAGGAGGACGTCTCCAAAACAGCATTCAGGACTCATTACGGCCATTATGAGTTTCTGGTTATGCCTTTCGGATTGACGAATGCACCTGCGGTCTTCATGGACCTCATGAACCGAGTGTGCAAGCCTTACTTGGATAAATTTGTCATAGTCTTCATCGACGACATCCTGATCTATTCTAAGAGTCAGGAGGAACACGAGCAACACCTGAGGCTTATTCTGGAACTACTTCGTAAAGAGCAGCTGTATGCCAAGTTTTCGAAATGTGACTTCTGGCTTCGCGATGTCCATTTTCTGGGCCATGTGGTAAACAAGGATGGGATTCATGTTGATCCATCCAAGGTTGACTCGATCAAGAACTGGCCTGCACCCCGTACACCAACAGAAATCCGCCAATTCTTGGGTTTGGCAGGATATTACAGAAGGTTTATCAAGGATTTCTCAAAGATTGCGCAACCTCTCACTTCACTGACTCAGAAAGGTGTTACCTATCGTTGGGGTAATGCACAGGAGTCCACATTTCAGCACTTGAAAGATAGACTCCGTAGCGCGCCTATCCTCTCATTGCCTGAAGGCACAGATGATTTTGTGGTTTATTGCGATGCTTCCATCCAAGGACTTGGTTGCGTGTTGATGCAACGCGACAAGGTCATTGCCTACGCATCACGCCAACTTAAAGTTCACGAAAGGAACTACACTACTCACGATCTGGAATTGGGAGCAGTTGTTTTCGCGCTTAAGATATGGAGACATTACCTGTACGGTACCAAGTGCACCATTTACACCGATCACAGGAGTCTCGAGCATATCTTCAAGCAAAAGGAGTTAAACATGCGTCAACGTCGATGGGTCGAACTCTTGAATGACTACGAATGCGCGATCAAGTATCATCCGGGCAAGGCCAATGTTGTGGCTGACGCCCTCAGCCGGAAGGATACTATACCTAGGCGTGTACGTGCGTTACAGCTTACCATCCAATCCAACCTTCCAGCTCAGATTCGTGATGCTCAGGTTGAAGCATTGAAAGCAGAGAACATCAGGGCTGAGTCCCTACGAGGATCGAGACAACGGCTAGAACAAAAGGAAAACGACGCCTACTATGTTAACGGACGCATCTGGGTTCCGCTGTATGGGGACTTACGCGAGCTTGTGATGGATGAAGCACATAAGTGTCGTTATTCAGTACATCCTAGTTCGGATAAGATGTACCACGATCTAAAGACTACATACTGGTGGCCTGGTATGAAAGCTAGCATAGCGACCTACGTCAGTAAATGCTTGACTTGTGCTAGAGTCAAGGTCGAATACCAGAAACCATGAGGCCCACTTCAACAACCAGAGATCCCGAAATGGAAACAGGAGCAAATATCCATGGATTTCGTTACTGGCCTGCCCAGATCTCAACGCGGAAATGATACCATTTGGGTGATCGTGGATCGACTGACCAAGTCTGCACATTTTCTGCCTATCAAAGAAACGGATAAGTTTTCTACTCTAGCAGACATCTACCTAAAAGAAGTGGTATCAAGGCACGGAGTGCCAACCTCCATCATTTCTAATCGTGATGCTCGTTTTACCTCTGAACTGTGGCAAGCTATGCATAAGTCTTTTGGCTCACGTTTAGATATGAGCACCGCTTATCATCCACAGACGGATGGGCAATCTGAACGCACCATCCAAACCCTCGAATACATGCTTAGGGTATGCGTAATCGACTTCGGCAATGGCTGGGAAAAACACCTCCCGCTAGTGGAGTTTTCATATAACAACAGTTACCACACCAGCATCCAAGCCGCTCCATTCGAGGCATTGTATGGACGTAAATGCCGATCACCTCTTTGTTGGGCAGAAGTTGGTGACAGTCAAATCACTGGTCCAGAACTAGTAGTAGATACAACAGAAAAGATTGCTCAGATACGACAACGAATGGCGGCAGCTCGTGACCGTCAGAAAAGCTATGCCGATAAGCGAAGAAAACCACTTGAGTTCCAGGTTGGGGATCGAGTGCTGCTCAAAGTCTCACCTTGGAAAGGTGTAGTCCGATTTGGCAAACGGGGCAAGCTCAACCCGCGTTATGTCGGACCGTTCGAGATCATTGAGAGAATTGGAAAAGTCGCCTACAGGTTGAATCTACCTGAAGAACTCAGCGGAGTTCACAATGTTTTCCATGTGTCAAATCTGAAGAAGTGTCTGTCAGATGAGACCCTCATAGTTCCTCTCAAGGAGCTCACTATCGACGACCAGCTGCGATTCGTCGAGGAACCAGTAGAAATTACGGATCAAGACGTTAAGATTCTCAAACACACCAGAATACCTCTCGTCCGAGTTCGTTGGAATTCCCGTCGTGGCCCAGAGTATACCTGGGAACGAGAAGACCAAATGAAACTCAAGTATCCTCAGCTGTTTAAGGAAAACGCAACCACTACTGAGGCTGAAGCTACTGTAGAATTTCGGAACGAAATTCCAAATCAACGGCGGGATGATGTGACACCCCAGGAAAATCAGGAAATCAACGCAACTTAACTAGCTTTCTCAGTAACCACGTGCTAAATTTCGGGACGAAATTTTCTTAACAGGGGGAGAATATGACAACCCTCAAAATTCCATGTATTCCATACAATTTATTATTGATAATTAAAGTGCTTGACGACTGTATGAAATTACTTAACTGCTTTCTGATATCTGTGTTATGCTTACATGTGCTTGTTAACATACTAGTAGTATGCAGTAAAGTCATTAAATAGTCCGTTATAATTTCCTAAGTGTTAGAAATTAAAAGTGTTACAAAAATATACATAAAAGACACCTTACGG
Source organism: Helianthus annuus (assembly GCF_002127325.2). Classification (NCBI taxonomy): domain Eukaryota; kingdom Viridiplantae; phylum Streptophyta; class Magnoliopsida; order Asterales; family Asteraceae; genus Helianthus; species Helianthus annuus. The sequence continues at coordinate 38,821,103 of NC_035437.2, forward strand.
ATTAATTGTGCACTTTAACGAACCGGTATCAAACCGAACAACGGGACACTACCCGAAACACCAAAACAATGCAAGAAACATTGTTTTTATTTTTCTGAACAAGTTATGATCCCCGAACATCATAACACCTACTAAAAATATCTAATAGCTAAGACATGTAACTAATACTTGAAATTAGACTAGATTGTAACTAATTTAGTTTAACCTATGCTAAACCCCCCACCCCACCTACCTTACGACCCACACATGGCCTATTTGATAGATTTTATTTCATTTGTTTATTGGATCTTGTCCCCCCTACAAAGACATATTATACAAAGGTTAGTGTAAGAATATGGTTATAAGTAGTAACCTTGTGATCTTGAGCTCATTATCTCACACCCACTAACACACACTTCTCCTTCCCTCTCCTTGCTCCCATTCTCGGCCGAAACCCATCACACCCACCATCACCATCACCATCATTTGATCTCCTTCAACCATTACAAGACCATACAAGAGTGTTAAAGTTCATAAAAAGAAGCTTGGAGCTTTTGGATCTTGAAGGACCTTTCTTATTTGCTTTTATCCACCACATTTCTTCACTTGAACTTCCCTAGTCTTGAACTAGTGGTAAGAACTTGGATCCTTGCATTTTACATGTTGTTTAAGTGGTTAAAGTAGGTTACTTGATGATAAACTTAAAGAACACTAAGAAACCTGAACTTGAAACATGAACATAAGCTAAAGTTATAAAGAAATCATGTTGTTTAATGTTGATATGTTTGTTGATCATTGTTTGTTAGTAGAAATGATGTGAATCACCATGTAATGTTGCTAGATTATGATTAAAAACATGATCTAGCAAGATGAGAAAGTAATGTTGTAGGATGATGGAATCATCCACACATAAACTATGAACTTGAATGAATGAATATTTTCTTGAAAAATAAAGATCAAAGTAGGTTATAATCATGTAGATCTAAAGATCTATGAGTAGTTTTTCGAAAGAACCAAGTGGAAAATATATGTTTCATTAAAACTTGGATCTTACATAAACTAATCACATTTTGGTGGATAAACAAGTGTAGAAACACTTGTATGACAAGAAAATTTCATGAAGAAATATTTTTTAGAAAAAAAGATTGGAAGTTGTAAACACACAAACTCTTTAAAAATAAAGTTTTTAAAGAACTAATCACATTTTAAAAGGGAACAAAACTTACTAAGGACACTAGTAAGTTACTACATATTTTTATAAATTTTCAAGTTAATGAGTTTATAGTTTATGCTTGTTTTTGACAAGTTTGGTAAGTATAGGTTGTATATTGTTGATTGAGAATTGTTTGAATGAATTTTTGAAAAGAAAATGATATGCTGGTAAGAATGGACACCTCCATTTACAAACGAAACTCTGGCGAAATTTTTCTAAAATTTCAACACTTAGAAAATATTTTTCTAGCAAGTGATTACAAACGTATTTTTAACTTTGTTTTCAAAATAAACTTCGCCATGATTTTTATTACAAAATACCAAGTGCCAGAGATTGATTTTCAAATGAATAAAATTTGATATATATATAGGGGATGGTTCAAATGAAAACCACTTTTATTGTGAAAACTCGAAAACTAACTAAAAAAAGCCTAAAAAACACAAAAAAAAAAAAAATTTATAAAAATCGCTAATTTTTATATATAAAAAAAATTTCAAAAAAAAAAAAATTTGTGTAGTGCAAATGTGTAATAATACACATGTGTAATACACATACATATGTGCAGTATTACACATGTGCACTACACAAATTTTTTTTTTTTTTTTTGAAAATTTTTTTTATATTAAAAAACCTGCGAAATTTTGATTGCAAAAAAAAAAATTAAAAAAAAATTTTTGTATGTTTTTTTTGGCTTTTTTTAATTAGTTTTCGAGTTTTCACAATAACTAGTGGTTTTCATTTGAACCTTCCCCTATATATATATATATATATATATATATATATATATATCTTATGTTAGAAAACTTGTGTGGATACTTGTTTATTTGTGAGATAGTTATATTATTTTCGGGTAAAATAATGTGACTTAGCGATATAACTTGACAGTTGAATTGTGTGGTATGTGGTAGAAAGTAATGAGTAAATAAACAGTACATAGGACACGTGATATGCATGAAAAACTGATTGTTATGTGTACCTTATTAGGACGTGCTTGATTTCCTGATTATTAGAGTAACCAATCTAACCGAGTAAACCAAGGTGAGTTCACACACTTTCTAAGGCATGGGATTCCCGGTGGTTTGGAAATGGGTTAAGAACTTAAAATTGAATCTACATATCCTCCTTGGGTAGGATATGTACGGCCATCCTCCGTGGGTAGGATGCCAATATTCTTTCTGCGTATTCTCCTTGGGTAGAACTACGTACGTTCATCCTCCTTGGGTAGGACAACAACTTTAAAACTTACTAGAAAAAACTCTATCATAAGTCCCTCATTTTATATCGACTTAATCGCCGAGGCCAATGGCGAGCGGGTCATTAGTTAATAGCGCTATTAGGTTTAACAAACCTCACACCGTGCCAGTCGGACGGGCGTGTACTAATGGACTATGGCAAACTGTCAGTGATGATAGACACTGATGTAGGGCACAACTTATTTGCGTTAGTAGTCGATATGGTACGGTCTAGTGGTTCACATGGGGAAGCCCCCACTAATCATGGAAATGATTTGGGTAATAAAGAATGAACTGGTTAATATTACTTTCAACTACGGGGTAACCCCCACGGCAATTACGCCAACGAAAGACAAACCACGTTTTCAGAAACAAATCAAAACTAAACAACTGAACGTGAACTCACTCAACTTTGTTGTTGACTCGTTGTTACATGCCTTACAGGTCATTAAATTCTTGGAGCTTGCCCGAGAGGAAGGAGTCGTTGTGGGATACGGACTGTCATGTTCCGTAATAAACACTTAATCCTTATGAAGTTATTAAATCTACGTTTTGGATTTTAAACTTATGGACTATGAACTTATATTTTGGTATCACGTATTATGCTTCCGCTGTTTAATTTAAAACTTGGTTAACTGGCTTTTGGTCACCAATTGTATTGTGGTTGGTTTTATTTACTTAAGTACGCTGTTCAATATGATTGGTGGCTCGATCCTGGTCACGTCACGCCTCCAAGCGGTGGTACTCCGCATGGTGGATTTTGGGGGTGTGACAGATTTAGTTTACGAAGGTTTTTCAATGCCGAAAACCTCGATCAGAGAGTAAAAAAAGGCTTAAGGTTCACAGTGGTGTAAAATTAAAATGGGATATACCGTGCTAGGATTCGAGTTACAGGAACAAGGGCCAAACCAACCAACCAAGAATGGAATCGTCCAGCGAAAACACTTGACAACCTCCTGGAAGCAGCTTTTCTTGCCACCAGACCTTTCTCCATCAATTAGGAATCTGATGCCGTCACTAAACACATTCCTTAAATTGTAGCCATTTGTTGAGTGTTTTTTTTTGGTGTCTAATCCGCAAATATATCACCATTGCCCTTGATTTTTTGACTATATATCTCTTAAATGTCAACATATACACATGTGATTTAGTTTACGAAGATTTTTCAATGCCGAGAACCTCGATCAGAGAGCAAAAAAGGCGTAAGGTTCACAATGGTGTAAAATTAAAATAAGATATACCGGGCTAGGATTCGAGTTACAGGAACAAGGGCCAAACCAACCACCCAAGAATGGAACCGTCGAGCGAAAACACCTGAGAACCTCCTAGAAGCAGCTTTTCTTGCCACCAGACCTTTCTCCATCAATTAGGAATCTGATGCCGTCACTAAACACATTCCTTAAATTGTAGCCATTTGTTGAAAGGTTTTTTTGGTGTCTAATCCGCATATATATCACCATTTCCCTTGATTTTCTTGACTGTATATCTCTTAAATGTCAACATATACACGTGTGATTTAGTTTACGAAGATTTTTCAATATCGAGAACCTCGATCATAGTGTAAAAAAGGCGTAAGGTTCATAATTGTGTAAAATTAAAATGGGATATACCGGGCTAGGATTCGAGTTAGAGGAACAATGGCCAAGCCAACCACCCAATAATGGAATCGTCGAGCGAAAACACTTGACAACCTCCTAGAAGCAGCTTTTCTTGCCACCAAACCTTTCTCCATCAATTAGGAATCTGATGCCATCACTAAACACATTCCTTAAATTGTAGCCATTTGTTGAGTGTTTTTTTTGGTGTCTAATCCGCATATATATCACCATTGCCCTTGATTTTCTTGACTGTATATCTCTTAAATGTCAACATATACACGTGTGATTTTGTTTACGAAGATTTTTCAAGGCCGAGAACCTCGATCAGAGAGTAAAAAATGCGTAAGGTTCACAATAGTGTAAAATTAAAATGGGATATACCGAGCTAGGATTCGAGTTGCAGGAATAAGGGCCAAACCAACCACCCAAGAATGGAATCGTCAAGCGAAAACACTTGACAACCTTCTAGAAGCAGCTTTTCTTGCCACCAGACCTTTCTCCATCAATTAGGAATCTGATGCCGTCACTAAACACATTCCTTAAATTGTAGCCATTTGTTGAGAGTTTTTTTTGGTGTCTAATCCGCATATATATCACCATTGCCCTTGATTTTCTTGACTGTATATCTCTTAAATGTCAATATATACACGTGTGATTTAGTTTACGAAGATTTTTCAATGTCGAGAACCTCGATTAGAGTGTAAAAAAGGCGTAAGGTTCACAATTGTGTAAAATTAAAATGGGATATACCGGGCTAGGATTCGAGTTATAGGAACATGGGCCAAGCCAACCACCCAAGAATGGAATCCTCGAGCGAAAACACTTGACAACCACCTAGAAGCAGCTTTTCTTGCCACCAGACCTTTCTCCATCAATTAGGAATTTGATGCCGTCACTAAACACATTCCTTAAATTGTGGCCATTTTTTGAGTGTTTTTTTGGTGTCTAATCCGCATATATATCACCATTGCCCTTGATTTTCTTGACTTTATATCTCTTAAATGTCAACATATACACGTGTGATTTACTTTTCGAAGATTTTTCAATGTCGAGAACCTCGATCAGAGTGTAAAAAAGGTGTAAGGTTCACAATGGTGTAAATTTAAAATGGGATATACCGGGCTAGGATTCGAGTTATAGGAACAAGGGCCAAGCCAACCACCCAAGAATGGAATCGTCGAGCGAAAACACTTGACAACCACCTAGAAGCAGCTTTTCTTGCCGCCAGACCTTTCTCCATCAATTAGGAATTTGATGCCGTCACTAAACACATTCCTTAAATTGTGGCCATTTGTTGAGTGTTTTTTTGATGTCCAATCTGCATATATATCACCATTGCCCTTGATTTTCTCTTCAGTATATCTCTTAAATGTCAACATATACACGTGTGATTTAGTTTACGAAGATTTTTCAATGCCGAGAACCTCGATCAGAGAGTAAGAAAAGCGTGAGGTTCACAATGGTATAAAATTAAAATGGGATATACGGGGCAAGGATTCGAGTTACAGGAACAAGGGCGAAACCAACCACCCAAGAATGGAATCGTCGAGCGAAAACACTTGACAACCTCCAAGAAGCAGCTTTTCTTGCCACAAGACCTTTCTCCATCAATTAGGAATCTGATGCCATCACTAAACACATTCCTTAAATTGTAGCCATTTGTTGAGAGTTTTTTTTGGTGTCTAATCCGAATATATATCACCATTGCCCTTGATTTTCTTGACTGTATATCTCTTAAATGTCAACATATACACGTGTGATTTAGTTTACGAAGATTTTTCAATGCCGAGAACCTCGATCAGAGAGTAAAAAAGGCGTAAGGTTCACAATGGTGTAAAATTAAAATGGGATATACCGGGCTAGGATTCGAGTTATAGGAACATGGGCCAAGCCAACCACCCAAGAATGGAATCCTCGGGCGAAAACACTTGACAACCACCTAGAAGCAGCTTTTCTTGCCACCAGGTCTTTCTCCATCAATTAGGAATTTGATGCCGTCACTAAACACATTCCTTAAATTGTGGCCATTTGTTGAGTGTTTTTTTGGTTTCTAATCCGCATATATATAACCATTGCCCTTGATTTTCTCTACATTATATCTCTTAAATGTCAACATATACACGTGTGATTTAGTTTACGAAGATTTTTCAATGCCGAGAACCTCGATCAGAGAGTAAGAAAGGCGTAAGGTTCACAATGGTGTAAAATTAAAATGGGATATACGGGGCTAGGATTCGAGTTACAGGAACAAGGGCGAAACCAACCACCCAAGAATGGAATCGTCGAGCGAAAACACTTGACAACCTCCAAGAAGCAGCTTTTCTTGCCACAAGACCTTTCTCCATCAATTAGGAATCTGATGCCAGCACTAAACACATTCCTTAAATTGTAGCCATTTGTTGAGTGTTTTTTTTGGTGTCTAATCCGCATATATATCACCATTGCCCTTGATTTTCTTGACTGTATATCTCTTAAATGTCAACATATACACGTGTGATTTTGTTTACGAAGATTTTTCAAGGCCGAGAACCTCGATCAGAGAGTAAAAAATGCGTAAGGTTCACAATAGTGTAAAATTAAAATGGGATATACCGAGCTAGGATTCGAGTTGCAGGAATAAGGGCCAAACCAACCACCCAAGAATGGAATCGTCAAGCGAAAACACTTGACAACCTTCTAGAAGCAGCTTTTCTTGCCACCAGACCTTTCTCCATCAATTAGGAATCTGATGCCGTCACTAAACACATTCCTTAAATTGTAGCCATTTGTTGAGAGTTTTTTTTGGTGTCTAATCCGCATATATATCACCATTGCCCTTGATTTTCTTGACTGTATATCTCTTAAATGTCAATATATACACGTGTGATTTAGTTTACGAAGATTTTTCAATGTCGAGAACCTCGATTAGAGTGTAAAAAAGGCGTAAGGTTCACAATTGTGTAAAATTAAAATGGGATATACCGGGCTAGGATTCGAGTTATAGGAACATGGGCCAAGCCAACCACCCAAGAATGGAATCCTCGAGCGAAAACACTTGACAACCACCTAGAAGCAGCTTTTCTTGCCACCAGACCTTTCTCCATCAATTAGGAATTTGATGCCGTCACTAAACACATTCCTTAAATTGTGGCCATTTTTTGAGTGTTTTTTTGGTGTCTAATCCGCATATATATCACCATTGCCCTTGATTTTCTTGACTTTATATCTCTTAAATGTCAACATATACACGTGTGATTTACTTTTCGAAGATTTTTCAATGTCGAGAACCTCGATCAGAGTGTAAAAAAGGTGTAAGGTTCACAATGGTGTAAATTTAAAATGGGATATACCGGGCTAGGATTCGAGTTATAGGAACAAGGGCCAAGCCAACCACCCAAGAATGGAATCGTCGAGCGAAAACACTTGACAACCACCTAGAAGCAGCTTTTCTTGCCGCCAGACCTTTCTCCATCAATTAGGAATTTGATGCCGTCACTAAACACATTCCTTAAATTGTGGCCATTTATTGAGTGTTTTTTTGATGTCCAATCTGCATATATATCACCATTGCCCTTGATTTTCTCTTCAGTATATCTCTTAAATGTCAACATATACACGTGTGATTTAGTTTACGAAGATTTTTCAATGCCGAGAACCTCGATCAGAGAGTAAGAAAAGCGTGAGGTTCACAATGGTATAAAATTAAAATGGGATATACGGGGCAAGGATTCGAGTTACAGGAACAAGGGCGAAACCAACCACCCAAGAATGGAATCGTCGAGCGAAAACACTTGACAACCTCCAAGAAGCAGCTTTTCTTGCCACAAGACCTTTCTCCGTCAATTAGGAATCTGATGCCATCACTAAACACATTCCTTAAATTGTAGCCATTTGTTGAGAGTTTTTTTTGGTGTCTAATCCGAATATATATCACCATTGCCCTTGATTTTCTTGACTGTATATCTCTTAAATGTCAACATATACACGTGTGATTTAGTTTACGAAGATTTTTCAATGCCGAGAACCTCGATCAGAGAGTAAAAAAGGCGTAAGGTTCACAATGGTGTAAAATTAAAATGGGATATACCGGGCTAGGATTCGAGTTATAGGAACATGGGCCAAGCCAACCACCCAAGAATGGAATCCTCGGGCGAAAACACTTGACAACCACCTAGAAGCAGCTTTTCTTGCCACCAGGTCTTTCTCCATCAATTAGGAATTTGATGCCGTCACTAAACACATTCCTTAAATTGTGGCCATTTGTTGAGTGTTTTTTTGGTTTCTAATCCGCATATATATAACCATTGCCCTTGATTTTCTCTACATTATATCTCTTAAATGTCAACATATACACGTGTGATTTAGTTTACGAAGATTTTTCAATGCCGAGAACCTCGATCAGAGAGTAAGAAAGGCGTAAGGTTCACAATGGTGTAAAATTAAAATGGGATATACGGGGCTAGGATTCGAGTTACAGGAACAAGGGCGAAACCAACCACCCAAGAATGGAATCGTCGAGCGAAAACACTTGACAACCTCCTAGAAGCAGCTTTTCTTGCCACCAGACCTTTCTCCATCAATTAGGAATCTGATGCCGTCACTAAACACAATGGTGTAAAATTAAAATGAGATATACCGGGCTAGAATTAGAGTTACATAAACAAGGCATAATCCAACCACCCAAGAATGGAATCGTCGAGTGAAAATACCTGACAGCCTCCTAGAAGCAGCTTTTCTTGCCACCAGACCTTTCTCCATTAATTAGGAATCTGATGTCATCACTATACACATTCTTTAAATTGTAGCCAGTTGTTGAGTGTTTTTTTTTTTGTATGTCTAATCCGCATATATATATCACCATTGCCCTTGATTTTCTTGACTATATATCTCTTAAATTACAAAATATACACGTGTGATTTAGTTTACGAAGATTTTTCAATGCCGAGAACCTCGATCAGAGAGTAAAAAAGGCGTAAGGTTCACAATGGTTTAAAGTTAAAATGGGATATACCGGGCTAGGATTCGAGTTAGGGGAACAATGGCCATGCCAACCACCCAAGAATGGAATCGTCGCGCGAAAACACTTGACAACCTCCTAGAAGCAGCTTTTCTTGCCACCAAACCTTTCTCCAACAATTAGGAATCTGATGCCGTCACTAAACACATTCCTTAAATTGTATCCATTTGTTGAGTGTTTTTTTTGGTGTCTAATCCGCATATATATCACCATTGCCCTTGATTTTCTTGATTGTATATCTCTTAAATGTCAACATACACACGTGTGATTTAGTTTACGAAGATTTTTCAATGTCGAGAACCTCGATCAGAGTGTAAAAAAGGCGTAAGGTTCACAATGGTGTAAAAGTAAAATGGGATATACCAGGCTAGGATTCGAGTTACAGGGGCCAAGCCAACCACCCAAGAATGTAATCGTCGAGCGAAAACACATGACAACCACCTAGAAGCAGCTTTTCTTGCCACCAGACCTTTCTCCATCAACTAGGAATCTGATGCCAACACTAAACACATTCCTTAAATTGTAGCCATTTGTTTAGTGTTTTTTTTGGTGTCTAATCCGCATATATCTCACCATTGCCCTTGATTTTCTTGACTGTATATCTCTTAAATGTCAACATATACACGTGTGATTTAGTTTATGAAGGTTTTTCAGTGCCGAGATCCTGGATTAGAGAGTAAAAAAGGCGTAAGGTTCACAATGGTGTAAAATTAAAACGGGATATATCGGGCTAGGATTCGAGTTACAGGAACAAGGGCCAAACCAACCACCCAAGAATGGAATCATAGAGCGAAAACACTTGACAACCTCTTAGAAGCAGCTTTTCTTGCCACCAGACATTTCTCCATCAATTAGGAATCTGATGCCGTCACTAAACACATTCCTTAAATTGTAGCCATTTGTTGAGTGTTTTTTTTTTTGCTGTCTAATCAGCATATATATCACCATTGCCCTTGATTTTCTTGACTGTATATCTCTTAAACGTCATCATATACACGTGTGATTTAGTTTACGAAGATTTTTCAATGCCGAGAACCTCGATCAGAGAGTAAAAAAGGCGTAAGGTTCACAATGGTGTAAAATTAAAATGGGATATACCGGGCAAGGATTCGAGTTACAGGAACACGGGCCAAACCAACCACCCAAGAATTGAATCATCGAGCGAAAACACTTGACAACCTCCTAGAAGCAGCTTTTTTTGCCACCAGACCTTTCTCCATCAATTAGGAATATGATGTCGTCACTAAACACATTCCTTAAATTGTAGCCATTTGTTGAGTGCTTTTTTTGTGTCTAATCCGCATATATATCACCATTGCCCTTGATTTTCTTGACTGTATATCTCCTAAATGTTAACATATACCCGTGTGATTTAGTTTACGAAGATTTATCAATCCAACAACCTCGATCAGAGAGTAAAAAAGGCGTAAGGTTGACAATGGTGTAAAATCAAAATGGGATATACCGGGCTATGATTCGAGTTACAGGAACAACGGCCAAACCAACCACCCAAGATTGGAATCGTCGAGCGAAAACACTTGACAACCTCCAAGAAGCAGCTTTTCTTGCCACCAGACCTTTCTCCATCAAATAGGAATTTGATGCCGTTACTAAACCCATTCCTTAAATTGTAGCCATTTGTTAATTGTTTTTTTTTGGGTATCTAGTCCCCATACATATCACCATTGCCCTTGATTTTCGTGACTGTATATCTCTTAAATGTCAACATATACATGTGTGATTTAGTTTACGAAGATTTTTCAATGCTGAGAACCTCGATCAGAGAGTAAAAAAGGCGTAAGGTTCACAATGGTGTAAAATTAAATGGGATATACCGGGCTAGGATTCGAGTTACAGGAACAAGGGCCAAACCAACCACCCAAGAATGGAATCGTCGAGCGAAAACACTTGACAACCTCCTAGAAGCAGCTTTTCTTGCCACCAGACCTTTCTCCATCAATTAGGAATCTGATGCCATCACAAAACACATTCCTTAAATTGTAACCATTTGTTGAGTTTTTTTTTGGTGTCTAATCCGCATATATATCACCATTGCCCTTGATTTTCTTGACTGTATATCTCTTAAATGTCAACATATACACGTGTGATTTAGTTTACGAAGATTTTTCAATGCCGAGAACCTCGATTAGAGAGTAAAAAGGCGTAAGGTTCACAATGGTGTAAAATTAAAATGGGATATACCAGGCTAGGATTCGAGTTACATGAACATGGGCCAAACCAACCACCCAAGAATGGAATCGTCGAGCGAAAACACTTGACAACCTCCTAGAAGCAGCTTTTCTTGCCACCAGACCTTTCTCCATCAATTAGGAATCTGATGCCGTCAGCAAACACATTCCTTAAATTGTAGCCATTTGTTGAGTGTTTTTTTGGTGTCTAATCCGCATATATATCACCATTGCCCTTGATTTTCTTGACTGTATATCTCTTAAATGTCAACATATACACGTGTGATTTAGTTTACGAAGATTTTTCAATGCCGAGAACCTCGATCAGAGAGTAAAAAAGGCGTAAGGTTCACAATGGTGTAAAATTAAAATGGGATATACCGGGCTAGGATTCGAGTTACAGGAACAAGGGCCAAACCAACCACCCAAGAATGGAATCGTCGAGCGAAAACACTTGACAACCTCCTAGAAGCAGCTTTTCTTGCCACCAGACCTTTCTCCATCAATTAGGAATCTGATGCCGTCACTAAACACATTCCTTAAATTGTAGCCATTTGTTGAGTGTTTTTTTGGTGTCTAATCCGCATATATATCACCATTGCCCTTGATTTTCTTGACTGTATATCTCTTAAATGTCAACATATACACGTGTGATTTAGTTTACGAAGATTTTTCAATGCCGAGAACCTCGATCAGAGAGTAAAAAAGGCGTAAGGTTCACAATGGTGTAAAATTAAAATGGGATATACCGGGCTAGGATTCGAGTTACAGGAACAAGGGCCAAACCAACCACCCAAGAATGGAATCGTCGAGCGAAAACACTTGACAACCTCCTAGAAGCAGCTTTTCTTGCCACCAGACCTTTCTCCATCAATTAGGAATCTGATGCCGTCACTAAACACATTCCTTAAATTGTAGCCATTTGTTGAGTGTTTTTTTTTTGTGTCTAATCCGCATATATATCACCATTGCCCTTGATTTTCTTGACTGTATATCTCTTAAATGTCAACATATACACGTGTGATTTAGTTTACGAAGATTTTTCAATGCCGAGAACCTCGATCAGAGAGTAAAAAAGGCGTAAGGTTCACAATGGTGTAAAATTAAAATGGGATATACCGGGCTAGGATTCGAGTTACAGGAACAAGGGCCAAACCAACCACCCAAGAATGGAATCGTCGAGCGAAAACACTTGACAACCTCCTAGAAGCAGCTTTTCTTGCCACCAGACCTTTCTCCATCAATTAGGAATCTGATGCCGTCACTAAACACATTCCTTAAATTGTAGCCATTTGTTGAGTGTTTTTTTTTGGTGTCTAATCCGCATATATATCACCATTGCCCTTGATTTTCTTGACTGTATATCTCTTAAATGTCAACATATACACGTGTGATTTAGTTTACGAAGATTTTTCAATGCCGAGAACCTCGATCAGAGAGTAAAAAAGGCGTAAGGTTCACAATGGTGTAAAATTAAAATGGGATATACCGGGCTAGGATTCGAGTTACAGGAACAAGGGCCAAACCAACCACCCAAGAATGGAATCGTCGAGCGAAAACACTTGACAACCTCCTAGAAGCAGCTTTTCTTGCCACCAGACCTTTCTCCATCAATTAGGAATCTGATGCCGTCACTAAACACATTCCTTAAATTGTAGCCATTTGTTGAGTGTTTTTTTTTGGTGTCTAATCCGCATATATATCACCATTGCCCTTGATTTTCTTGACTGTATATCTCTTAAATGTCAACATATACACGTGTGATTTAGTTTACGAAGATTTTTCAATGTCGAGAACCTCGATCAGAGAGTAAAAAAGGCGTAAGGTTCACAATGGTGTAAAATTAAAATGGGATATACCGGGCTAGGATTCGAGTTACAGGAACAAGGGCCAACCAACCACCCAAGAATGGAATCGTCGAGCGAAAACACTTGACAACCTCCTAGAAGCAGCTTTTCTTGCCACCAGACCTTTCTCCATCAATTAGGAATCTGATGCCGTCACTAAACACATTCCTTAAATTGTAGCCATTTGTTGAGTGTTTTTTTTGGTGTCTAATCCGCATATATATCACCATTGCCCTTGATTTTCTTGACTGTATATCTCTTAAATGTCAACATATACACGTGTGATTTAGTTTACGAAGATTTTTCAATGCCGAGAACCTCGATCAGAGAGTAAAAAAGGCGTAAGGTTCACAATGGTGTAAAATTAAAATGGGATATACCGGGCTAGGATTCGAGTTACAGGAACAAGGGCCAAACCAACCACCCAAGAATGGAATCGTCGAGCGAAAACACTTGACAACCTCCTAGAAGCAGCTTTTCTTGCCACCAGACCTTTCTCCATCAATTAGGAATCTGATGCCGTCACTAAACACATTCCTTAAATTGTAGCCATTTGTTGAGTGTTTTTTTTTGGTGTCTAATCCGCATATATATCACCATTGCCCTTGATTTTCTTGACTGTATATCTCTTAAATGTCAACATATACACGTGTGATTTAGTTTACGAAGATTTTTCAATGCCGAGAACCTCGATCAGAGAGTAAAAAAGGCGTAAGGTTCACAATGGTGTAAAATTAAAATGGGATATACCGGGCTAGGATTCGAGTTACAGGAACAAGGGCCAAACCAACCACCCAAGAATGGAATCGTCGAGCGAAAACACTTGACAACCTCCTAGAAGCAGCTTTTCTTGCCACCAGACCTTTCTCCATCAATTAGGAATCTGATGCCGTCACTAAACACATTCCTTAAATTGTAGCCATTTGTTGAGTGTTTTTTTTGGTGTCTAATCCGCATATATATCACCATTGCCCTTGATTTTCTTGACTGTATATCTCTTAAATGTCAACATATACACGTGTGATTTAGTTTACGAAGATTTTTCAATGCCGAGAACCTCGATCAGAGAGTAAAAAAGGCGTAAGGTTCACAATGGTGTAAAATTAAAATGGGATATACCGGGCTAGGATTCGAGTTACAGGAACAAGGGCCAAACCAACCACCCAAGAATGGAATCGTCGAGCGAAAACACTTGACAACCTCCTAGAAGCAGCTTTTCTTGCCACCAGACCTTTCTCCATCAATTAGGAATCTGATGCCGTCACTAAACACATTCCTTAAATTGTAGCCATTTGTTGAGTGTTTTTTTTGGTGTCTAATCCGCATATATATCACCATTGCCCTTGATTTTCTTGACTGTATATCTCTTAAATGTCAACATATACACGTGTGATTTAGTTTACGAAGATTTTTCAATGCCGAGAACCTCGATCAGAGAGTAAAAAAGGCGTAAGGTTCACAATGGTGTAAAATTAAAATGGGATATACCGGGCTAGGATTCGAGTTACAGGAACAAGGGCCAAACCAACCACCCAAGAATGGAATCGTCGAGCGAAAACACTTGACAACCTCCTAGAAGCAGCTTTTCTTGCCACCAGACCTTTCTCCATCAATTAGGAATCTGATGCCGTCACTAAACACATTCCTTAAATTGTAGCCATTTGTTGAGTGTTTTTTTTTGGTGTCTAATCCGCATATATATCACCATTGCCCTTGATTTTCTTGACTGTATATCTCTTAAATGTCAACATATACACGTGTGATTTAGTTTACGAAGATTTTTCAATGCCGAGAACCTCGATCAGAGAGTAAAAAAGGCGTAAGGTTCACAATGGTGTAAAATTAAAATGGGATATACCGGGCTAGGATTCGAGTTACAGGAACAAGGGCCAAACCAACCACCCAAGAATGGAATCGTCGAGCGAAAACACTTGACAACCTCCTAGAAGCAGCTTTTCTTGCCACCAGACCTTTCTCCATCAATTAGGAATCTGATGCCGTCACTAAACACATTCCTTAAATTGTAGCCATTTGTTGAGTGTTTTTTTTTGGTGTCTAATCCGCATATATATCACCATTGCCCTTGATTTTCTTGACTGTATATCTCTTAAATGTCAACATATACACGTGTGATTTAGTTTACGAAGATTTTTCAATGCCGAGAACCTCGATCAGAGAGTAAAAAAGGCGTAAGGTTCACAATGGTGTAAAATTAAAATGGGATATACCGGGCTAGGATTCGAGTTACAGGAACAAGGGCCAAACCAACCACCCAAGAATGGAATCGTCGAGCGAAAACACTTGACAACCTCCTAGAAGCAGCTTTTCTTGCCACCAGACCTTTCTCCATCAATTAGGAATCTGATGCCGTCACTAAACACATTCCTTAAATTGTAGCCATTTGTTGAGTGTTTTTTTTGGTGTCTAATCCGCATATATATCACCATTGCCCTTGATTTTCTTGACTGTATATCTCTTAAATGTCAACATATACACGTGTGATTTAGTTTACGAAGATTTTTCAATGCCGAGAACCTCGATCAGAGAGTAAAAAAGGCGTAAGGTTCACAATGGTGTAAAATTAAAATGGGATATACCGGGCTAGGATTCGAGTTACAGGAACAAGGGCCAAACCAACCACCCAAGAATGGAATCGTCGAGCGAAAACACTTGACAACCTCCTAGAAGCAGCTTTTCTTGCCACCAGACCTTTCTCCATCAATTAGGAATCTGATGCCGTCACTAAACACATTCCTTAAATTGTAGCCATTTGTTGAGTGTTTTTTTTGGTGTCTAATCCGCATATATATCACCATTGCCCTTGATTTTCTTGACTGTATATCTCTTAAATGTCAACATATACACGTGTGATTTAGTTTACGAAGATTTTTCAATGCCGAGAACCTCGATCAGAGAGTAAAAAAGGCGTAAGGTTCACAATGGTGTAAAATTAAAATGGGATATACCGGGCTAGGATTCGAGTTACAGGAACAAGGGCCAAACCAACCACCCAAGAATGGAATCGTCGAGCGAAAACACTTGACAACCTCCTAGAAGCAGCTTTTCTTGCCACCAGACCTTTCTCCATCAATTAGGAATCTGATGCCGTCACTAAACACATTCCTTAAATTGTAGCCATTTGTTGAGTGTTTTTTTTGGTGTCTAATCCGCATATATATCACCATTGCCCTTGATTTTCTTGACTGTATATCTCTTAAATGTCAACATATACACGTGTGATTTAGTTTACGAAGATTTTTCAATGCCGAGAACCTCGATCAGAGAGTAAAAAAGGCGTAAGGTTCACAATGGTGTAAAATTAAAATGGGATATACCGGGCTAGGATTCGAGTTACAGGAACAAGGGCCAAACCAACCACCCAAGAATGGAATCGTCGAGCGAAAACACTTGACAACCTCCTAGAAGCAGCTTTTCTTGCCACCAGACCTTTCTCCATCAATTAGGAATCTGATGCCGTCACTAAACACATTCCTTAAATTGTAGCCATTTGTTGAGTGTTTTTTTTGGTGTCTAATCCGCATATATATCACCATTGCCCTTGATTTTCTTGACTGTATATCTCTTAAATGTCAACATATACACGTGTGATTTAGTTTACGAAGATTTTTCAATGCCGAGAACCTCGATCAGAGAGTAAAAAAGGCGTAAGGTTCACAATGGTGTAAAATTAAAATGGGATATACCGGGCTAGGATTCGAGTTACAGGAACAAGGGCCAAACCAACCACCCAAGAATGGAATCGTCGAGCGAAAACACTTGACAACCTCCTAGAAGCAGCTTTTCTTGCCACCAGACCTTTCTCCATCAATTAGGAATCTGATGCCGTCACTAAACACATTCCTTAAATTGTAGCCATTTGTTGAGTGTTTTTTTTGGTGTCTAATCCGCATATATATCACCATTGCCCTTGATTTTCTTGACTGTATATCTCTTAAATGTCAACATATACACGTGTGATTTAGTTTACGAAGATTTTTCAATGCCGAGAACCTCGATCAGAGAGTAAAAAAGGCGTAAGGTTCACAATGGTGTAAAATTAAAATGGGATATACCGGGCTAGGATTCGAGTTACAGGAACAAGGGCCAAACCAACCACCCAAGAATGGAATCGTCGAGCGAAAACACTTGACAACCTCCTAGAAGCAGCTTTTCTTGCCACCAGACCTTTCTCCATCAATTAGGAATCTGATGCCGTCACTAAACACATTCCTTAAATTGTAGCCATTTGTTGAGTGTTTTTTTTGGTGTCTAATCCGCATATATATCACCATTGCCCTTGATTTTCTTGACTGTATATCTCTTAAATGTCAACATATACACGTGTGATTTAGTTTACGAAGATTTTTCAATGCCGAGAACCTCGATCAGAGAGTAAAAAAGGCGTAAGGTTCACAATGGTGTAAAATTAAAATGGGATATACCGGGCTAGGATTCGAGTTACAGGAACAAGGGCCAAACCAACCACCCAAGAATGGAATCGTCGAGCGAAAACACTTGACAACCTCCTAGAAGCAGCTTTTCTTGCCACCAGACCTTTCTCCATCAATTAGGAATCTGATGCCGTCACTAAACACATTCCTTAAATTGTAGCCATTTGTTGAGTGTTTTTTTTGGTGTCTAATCCGCATATATATCACCATTGCCCTTGATTTTCTTGACTGTATATCTCTTAAATGTCAACATATACACGTGTGATTTAGTTTACGAAGATTTTTCAATGCCGAGAACCTCGATCAGAGAGTAAAAAAGGCGTAAGGTTCACAATGGTGTAAAATTAAAATGGGATATACCGGGCTAGGATTCGAGTTACAGGAACAAGGGCCAAACCAACCACCCAAGAATGGAATCGTCGAGCGAAAACACTTGACAACCTCCTAGAAGCAGCTTTTCTTGCCACCAGACCTTTCTCCATCAATTAGGAATCTGATGCCGTCACTAAACACATTCCTTAAATTGTAGCCATTTGTTGAGTGTTTTTTTTGGTGTCTAATCCGCATATATATCACCATTGCCCTTGATTTTCTTGACTGTATATCTCTTAAATGTCAACATATACACGTGTGATTTAGTTTACGAAGATTTTTCAATGCCGAGAACCTCGATCAGAGAGTAAAAAAGGCGTAAGGTTCACAATGGTGTAAAATTAAAATGGGATATACCGGGCTAGGATTCGAGTTACAGGAACAAGGGCCAAACCAACCACCCAAGAATGGAATCGTCGAGCGAAAACACTTGACAACCTCCTAGAAGCAGCTTTTCTTGCCACCAGACCTTTCTCCATCAATTAGGAATCTGATGCCGTCACTAAACACATTCCTTAAATTGTAGCCATTTGTTGAGTGTTTTTTTTGGTGTCTAATCCGCATATATATCACCATTGCCCTTGATTTTCTTGACTGTATATCTCTTAAATGTCAACATATACACGTGTGATTTAGTTTACGAAGATTTTTCAATGCCGAGAACCTCGATCAGAGAGTAAAAAAGGCGTAAGGTTCACAATGGTGTAAAATTAAAATGGGATATACCGGGCTAGGATTCGAGTTACAGGAACAAGGGCCAAACCAACCACCCAAGAATGGAATCGTCGAGCGAAAACACTTGACAACCTCCTAGAAGCAGCTTTTCTTGCCACCAGACCTTTCTCCATCAATTAGGAATCTGATGCCGTCACTAAACACATTCCTTAAATTGTAGCCATTTGTTGAGTGTTTTTTTTGGTGTCTAATCCGCATATATATCACCATTGCCCTTGATTTTCTTGACTGTATATCTCTTAAATGTCAACATATACACGTGTGATTTAGTTTACGAAGATTTTTCAATGCCGAGAACCTCGATCAGAGAGTAAAAAAGGCGTAAGGTTCACAATGGTGTAAAATTAAAATGGGATATACCGGGCTAGGATTCGAGTTACAGGAACAAGGGCCAAACCAACCACCCAAGAATGGAATCGTCGAGCGAAAACACTTGACAACCTCCTAGAAGCAGCTTTTCTTGCCACCAGACCTTTCTCCATCAATTAGGAATCTGATGCCGTCACTAAACACATTCCTTAAATTGTAGCCATTTGTTGAGTGTTTTTTTTGGTGTCTAATCCGCATATATATCACCATTGCCCTTGATTTTCTTGACTGTATATCTCTTAAATGTCAACATATACACGTGTGATTTAGTTTACGAAGATTTTTCAATGCCGAGAACCTCGATCAGAGAGTAAAAAAGGCGTAAGGTTCACAATGGTGTAAAATTAAAATGGGATATACCGGGCTAGGATTCGAGTTACAGGAACAAGGGCCAAACCAACCACCCAAGAATGGAATCGTCGAGCGAAAACACTTGACAACCTCCTAGAAGCAGCTTTTCTTGCCACCAGACCTTTCTCCATCAATTAGGAATCTGATGCCGTCACTAAACACATTCCTTAAATTGTAGCCATTTGTTGAGTGTTTTTTTTGGTGTCTAATCCGCATATATATCACCATTGCCCTTGATTTTCTTGACTGTATATCTCTTAAATGTCAACATATACACGTGTGATTTAGTTTACGAAGATTTTTCAATGCCGAGAACCTCGATCAGAGAGTAAAAAAGGCGTAAGGTTCACAATGGTGTAAAATTAAAATGGGATATACCGGGCTAGGATTCGAGTTACAGGAACAAGGGCCAAACCAACCACCCAAGAATGGAATCGTCGAGCGAAAACACTTGACAACCTCCTAGAAGCAGCTTTTCTTGCCACCAGACCTTTCTCCATCAATTAGGAATCTGATGCCGTCACTAAACACATTCCTTAAATTGTAGCCATTTGTTGAGTGTTTTTTTTGGTGTCTAATCCGCATATATATCACCATTGCCCTTGATTTTCTTGACTGTATATCTCTTAAATGTCAACATATACACGTGTGATTTAGTTTACGAAGATTTTTCAATGCCGAGAACCTCGATCAGAGAGTAAAAAAGGCGTAAGGTTCACAATGGTGTAAAATTAAAATGGGATATACCGGGCTAGGATTCGAGTTACAGGAACAAGGGCCAAACCAACCACCCAAGAATGGAATCGTCGAGCGAAAACACTTGACAACCTCCTAGAAGCAGCTTTTCTTGCCACCAGACCTTTCTCCATCAATTAGGAATCTGATGCCGTCACTAAACACATTCCTTAAATTGTAGCCATTTGTTGAGTGTTTTTTTTGGTGTCTAATCCGCATATATATCACCATTGCCCTTGATTTTCTTGACTGTATATCTCTTAAATGTCAACATATACACGTGTGATTTAGTTTACGAAGATTTTTCAATGCCGAGAACCTCGATCAGAGAGTAAAAAAGGCGTAAGGTTCACAATGGTGTAAAATTAAAATGGGATATACCGGGCTAGGATTCGAGTTACAGGAACAAGGGCCAAACCAACCACCAAGAATGGAATCGTCGAGCGAAAACACTTGACAACCTCCTAGAAGCAGCTTTTCTTGCCACCAGACCTTTCTCCATCAATTAGGAATCTGATGCCGTCACTAAACACATTCCTTAAATTGTAGCCATTTGTTGAGTGTTTTTTTGGTGTCTAATCCGCATATATATCACCATTGCCCTTGATTTTCTTGACTGTATATCTCTTAAATGTCAACATATACACGTGTGATTTAGTTTACGAAGATTTTTCAATGCCGAGAACCTCGATCAGAGAGTAAAAAAGGCGTAAGGTTCACAATGGTGTAAAATTAAAATGGGATATACCGGGCTAGGATTCGAGTTACAGGAACAAGGGCCAAACCAACCACCCAAGAATGGAATCGTCGAGCGAAAACACTTGACAACCTCCTAGAAGCAGCTTTTCTTGCCACCAGACCTTTCTCCATCAATTAGGAATCTGATGCTGTCACTAAACACATTCCTTAAATTGTAGCCATTTGTTGAGTGTTTTTTTGTGTCAAATCCGCATATATATCACCATTGCCCTTGATTTTTGATGGAATGGGTATGGAATGATGTTTAACATGTTTAAATGATTAACTTTATGAGTTTTTATGTGTTTAAATGGTTGGAATTGAATAACTACGAGAAGTTGATGTGTTGTAGGTTAAACACGAAGATTGGACGTGTTTCGAGGAAAATAAGTGGAGTGGAATTGAAGATCTTGGGATATGGTATGATAGAGGGCTGAATTATGAAGACGTGGCCACAAACGGGGAGGAAAACGAACTTTAAACGAAGAAGTTACGAAGAAAACAGTGTTATGAAGAATCTGTTAGCAGTAGGTTACGGCTTCAGCCTGTTCTGGTGTAAGCTACGGTTCTGGTGTAAGCTACGGTGCTGGGTTACGAAAATTGAATAAAAATATGTTAAAACATAAGGGTTTCGATATCTGATTAATTCCAACTATGAGGCACGACTGAAGGGATGAATTTTAGGGTTTCACTTGAGTTTTTCCCACCATTCCACAACATCTTATCATCATTCCATCATCAATCATGCCTTCCAACATCAAGATTGAAGATCAATTCACAAGCATGAGCGGCTAATTCCTTCATGGTTTCCTCCGGATGGAGGATTTTCGTATGTTAGGTGACTTTATGTGTCTTTGACATTTATTAACTCGGTGATCTAAGCATTCGATGCTTTTCACCTATGATTTGATTGGTTGATTGTAAACAGTTACATTTTATTTAATCGTTAATCTTTAATCATTCAATTCCCGAGAGTTCTAGTAATCGGGATATATTTGAGGCGGGACTAGGGTTGGTAATTGTGATTGATATTCATTTGATAACCTCCCATTATGTATTGATCGGAGTACTTAGTCGTTGAATATCACAAACAATTCATTAGGTCAAACACTTATGTCTATGTGAGTGTTATGATAAAACACATAATCGCATCTAACTGGAAATGTGAATTCCGGAGGGACCATTGTTCTTCCGATTGATTAAACCACAATTTTTATTCGTTAATTTAGCTATTTCTCACAATCAATCCACAACTGAGTTTTATTTTTTTAGTAGTTAATTAAAACTAAGCATTACACACTTTCCACAATCCTCCTCTGGTTCGATACCCTACTTATTCTATACTAATAGTTTAATAGGTTTTTGCATGTTCTTCACGACAGACATCAATTTTCTTGACTGTATAACTCTTAAATGTCAACATATACACGTGTGATTTAGTTTACGAAGATTTTTCAATACCGAGAACCTCGATCAGGGATTAAAAAAGGCGTAAGGTTCCCAATGGTGTAAAATTAAAATGGGATATACCGGGCTAGGATACGAGTTACAGGAACAAGGTCCAAACCAACCACCCAAGAATCGAATCGTCGAGCAAAAACACTTGACAACCTCCTAGAAGAAGCTTTTCTTGCCACCAGACCTTTCTCCATCAATTAGGAATCTGATGCCGTCACTAAACACATTCCTTAAATTGTAGCCACTTGTTGAATGTTTTTTTTGGTGTCTAATCCGCCTATATATCACCATTGCCCTTGATTTTCTTAACTGTATATCTCTTAAATGTCAACATATACACGTGTGATTTAGTTTAAGAAGATTTTTCAATGCCGAGAACCTCGATTAGCGAGTAAAAAAGGCGTAATGTTCACAATGGTGTAAAATTAAAGTGGGATATTCAGGGCTAGGATTCGAGTTACAGGAACAAGGGCCAAACCAACCACCCAAGAATGGAATCGTCGAGCGAAAACACTTGACAACCTCCTAGAAGCAGCTTTTCTTGCCACCAGACCTTTCTCCATGAATTAGGAATCTAATGCCGTCACTAAACACATTCCTTAAATTGTAGCCATTTGTTGAGTGTTTTTTTGGGTGTCTAATCCGCATATATATCACCATTGCCCTTGATTTTCTTGACTGTATATCTTTAAAATGTCAACATATACATGTGTGATTTAGTTTACGAAGATTTTTCAATACCGAGAACCTCGATCAGAGAGTAAAAAAGGCGTAAGGTTCACAATGGTGTAAATTTAAAATGGGATATACCGGGCTAGGTTTCGAGTTACAGGAACAAGGGCCAAACAAACCACCCAAGAATGGAAACGTCGAGCGAAAACACTTGACAACCTCCTAGAAGCAGCTTTTCTTGCCACCAGACCTTTCTCCTTCAATTAGGAATCTGATGCCGTCACTAAACACATTCCTTAAATTGTAGCCAGTTGTTGAGTGTTTTTTTTGGTGTCTAATCCGCATATATATCACCATTGCCCTTGATTTTCTTGACTGTATATCTCTTAAATGTCAACATATACACGTGTGATTTAGTTTACGAAGATTTTTCAATGCCAAGAACCTCGATCAGAGAGTAAAAAAGGCGTAAGGTTCACAATTGTGTAAAATCAAAATGGGATATACGGAGCTAGGATTCGAGTTACAGGAACAAGCGCCAAACCAACCATCCAAGAATGGAATCGTCGAGCGAAAACACTTGACAACCTCCTAGAAGCAGCTTTTCTTGCCACCAGACCTTTCTCCATTAATTAGGAATCTGATGCCGTCACTAAACACATTCCTTAAATTGTAGCCATTTGTTGAGTGTTTTTTTTGGTGTCTAATCCGCATATATATCACCATTGCCCTTGATTTTCTTGACTGTATATCTCTTAAATGTCAACATATACACGTGTGATTTAGTTTACGAAGATTTTTAAATGCCGAGAACCTTGATCGGAAAGTAAAAAAGGCGTAAGGTTCACAATGGTGTAAAATTAAAATGGGATATACCGGGATAGGATTCGAATTACAGGAACAAGGGCCAAACCAACCACCCAAGATTGGAATCGTCGAGCGAAAACAATTGACAACCTCCTAGAAGCAGCTTTTCTTGCCACCAGACCTTTCTCCATCAATTAGGAATCTGATGCCTTCACTAAACACATTCCTTAAATTGTAGCCATTTGTTGAGTGTTTTTTTTGGTGTCTAATCCGCATATATATCACCATTGCCCTTGATTTTCTTGACTGTATATCTCTTAAATGTCAACATATACACGTGCGATTTAGTTTACGAAGATTTTTCAATGCCTAGAACCTCGATCAGAGAGTAAAAAAGGCGTAAGGTTCACAATGGTGTAAAATTAAACTGGGATATACCGGGCTAGGATTCGAGTTACAGGAACAAGGGCCAAACCAACCACCCAAGAATGGAATCGTCAAGCGAAAACACTTGACAACCTCCTAGAAGCAGCTTTTCTTGCCACCAGACCTTTCTCCATCAATTAGGAATCTGGTGCCGTCACTAAACACATTCCTCAAATTGTAGCCACTTGTTGAGTGTTTTTTTGGTGTCTAATCCGCATATATATCACCATTGCCCTTGATTTTCTTGACTGTATATCTCTTAAATGTCAACATATACACGTGTGATTTAGTTTAGAAGATTTTTCAATGCCGAGAACCTCGATCAGAAAGTAAAAAAGGCGTAACGTTCACAATGGAGTAAAATTAAAATGGGATATTCTGGGCTAGGATTCGAGTTACAGGAACAAGGGCCAAACCAACCACCCAAGAATGGAAGCGAAAACACTTGACAACCTCCTAGAAGCAGCTTTTTTTGCCACCAGACCTTTCTCCATCAATTAGGAATCTATTGTCGTCACTAAACACATTCCTTAAATTGTAGCCATTTGTTGAGTGTTTTTTTGGTGTCTAATCCGCATATATATCACCATTGCCCATGATTTTCGTGACTGTATATCTTTTAAATGTCAACATATACACGTGTGATTTAGTTTACGAAGATTTTTCAATGCCGAGAACCTCGATCAGATATTAAAAAAGGCGTAAGGTTCACAATGGTGTAAAATTAAAATGGGATATACCAGGCTAGGATTTGAGTTACAGGAACAAGGGCCAAACCAACTGTAACACCTCGAATTTTTGCGTCCAATAAATAAATGACACGTGTTGAATACGACAAAAAAAATAATATAAAACCCGGATTTAATTAGAATATATGGTAGGATTTCCGAATGTGTCGACATGTTAATTCTATACCTCTGAGCGACTTTAACATTATAAATCCCAAGACCCTAAGCAAAATTAATAAGCATCTAATATATATATCTTACTCCGGTAATTACTAGTAATCAAAAGTGTCCAAGTTACTAATATTGGATCTTAAAGAAAATAATACAATCTAAATAATTGCTCATGACCCCCATACTTGCCCCAATGAATAATACATGATGGAGTAGACATAACTGGTGCAAGCATGGGATAAAAAGGACCTCCATCTGACTTATTCCGGATTCAAAATCATGTATAACAAGTTGACCATTCAAACCTTGAAAGGTTAATTTTTTTTTTGCCTCTGCTAAGCTTTACGGACCGTAAGGGTCCTGCCTTACGGACCGTAAGGGGGTGAAAGGGTAAAACATTTTCCCGCTACAGGCTTACGGACCGCAAGGCCCATGCCATACGGTCCGTAAGCGATGCCCAGCGACAGAAAGTTGGCTGTTAGCTGTTGTGAACGGTAAATCATTAATGTTAAGATCTTCCAAGAGATATGGGCGACCCCTAATCATCTCCTAACACTTTAGGACAATTGTTGATCATCTAGAACCCATTTTAGGCCTTGTTGTCATGATCACAATGGATCAAAGTGCCTATAAAAGGCCTCATTGTGCACCAAGTTTTCCTCACACCATGTTCTGCCTTCATTGATCATTTCTGGAGCTCAACATTCCTCTCAAGTGTTCTCTAAGCAAGCATAGGACTTCAGTAAGTATTCAAGTCCTTTCTAAATTGAATTTAGCTTAGTTATTTAGCTAGAAATCAAACCGTCGTAATTACGGTTTGACTTCGAGATTAGTCTACAATGGCTCAGTCATATCTCGAATTGAAAGTAGTTATAAGTTGGTATCTATGTGGGTAATAAACCCCTAAAAGGGTTCCCTCTGATTACCACTCTAACTAGTTCAAATAACGAGTCAAACATGCTTAGAAAAAGTCAACAGAAAGCTATTTTGCGATTTTACATGTAATCTGTAATGTAGACGGTATGCAACCTGTTTGAACACTCATAAAACATGATAATAAGTATATTAACACGTCTAAGCTTGTTTGATCCGGCCATTTGCTATATTGACCCGGTTCGGAGCCGAATATCACAAAAGTTTGACTTTTGCTTTGACTTCAGTTCTGACCCGTTAAAGTTCGATTTAGATATGCCTTAGGACTCTCTTAGGACCAGGTTACATGATGGTATAACCCTCTGTGACCGGTTCATTGTTTGTCCGAGTCTTTTACGCGTTTCCGTTAATTGCTTAAAAGTTGACCGTAACGCCCTTTTTAAATTAAAACGAGAATTTCGGACATATGAAGGAATCATAACCTTAGTTACTGATTTCTAAACATGTCCCTAAAATTTCATGTCAATCCGAGGTCCAGAATAAGAGTTATGCTAAATAGCGCAAATTACGGAACTTTAGTAATTTAATAGCGCAATTAGCATAACGCCTATCTAAACCCAGATTTCGACACCAAACCTTTTACTCACTGTTGTAAAATAATATTTTGGGATTTTTAAAGATTTTTAATTATTTTTAACCTGCTCATAACCTGCGGTTATGGCTACGGTTCGGTAAATACCGAATATGCCCTTTTCGGCCAAAACTTGAGTTCTACAAGGTCTTTTGACCCGATTCCAATTGCTACTGATTTTAAATAATAAATAAAGTATTTTAGACTTTATAAACTGTTCGGGAAACTCAGATTTCCTGTAGAACTCTAAAAGCCTCTTTTTAATCTTTAAAAAGACCGAAATACCCCTACGGGGCATAATATCAACTTAAACTCGTTACGGGCATTATGGAAGGTATCCTACTGATACCACAACCTCTTTAAAGTATATTGACTTAGGAAAACAGTGTAGGACTCTTACGGTTACCCGTTGCGCCTTTTGCGCGCACGGTTCGGCTTATGTAACTAGTTTACATAAATTAGCCGATACGGGCCAAACCATATTGTTTTGACCCCAAAGTCCAGAGTGTGAATATTAAACCCATATAAAACAAGCCTTCAAACTTGTTGGGTCAGAATCACATTCCATTCCCGGTTTTCGCCTTTCACGCGATTAAACCGTATCTATCATTTGAAACTGACCGGTCTAGGCTACGGCTAATATAAAGACCCGTTAGGATTCTAATAGGTTATTTTAAAACCTTCGTTCCAGAATAGGAGCCCAGTAAAAGATATCTGTGATTTAATCAATTAAGGACTATACTTGCAAAGGTAAATACTTTTAACTTATTTTCCGTATTACGGGCTTGGGGCACGGTATCTAAAAACCGCTTGGTCGGGCAATTGACCCCAGCTCATTTGTAGTTGGGTATTATCAATGTGACCCGTTTAAAAACTTGTTTTGTTGGCTTAACGCCTTTGGGGGCTTAATGACCATGTCCCGGATATCCTTGGCATCATTTTACGAAATGGCCACGACCTCGACATCCGGGTGTAGGCGTACACCCGGCATTGTGTCTATATTAATTAAAGGTGTAACCGTTGGTTTACCCACCTCGGTTTTACGCTATGTGGTGTGTCTATTAAACTTTAACCCGGCACGACCCGGGCGACCGAACGCATAGCAAGCATGTAATTCTTTACAAGATTTAATTATAAATTATCCCAAGTTATAAAAGAGTTTTTGCCTTGTGCATTCAAATCAATTTTAATAAACATTTTACAAAAGTGTCGGTTGAATGTATTTACCAGTGTAAACTGACGTATTTTCCTAAAAAGATTAACTGCAGGTACTAAACGTAATCGGCTGGCTATAGCTCCTTAGCATCTTAAAGAGTCTCGCAAGCTTTTGATGCCTTATCTGTTGAACAATACGTTTTCTTATTATTTTGATCCCCCTGTGGATACCATTCGACTATTTGTGATACATTCGATATTACAATCAATGGTTGAATTATATTTATCTTTATGCTTCCGCTGTGCATTCATATAATTGTGTGGTTTGACTATATTGTTGCCAACTACGTCACGGTAATTCCCCAACCGGGCCCACCGGTGAGATACGTGGAAATCGGGGTGTGACACCAACCACCTAAGAATGGAAACGTCAAGCAAAAACACTTGACAACCTCCCAGAAGCAGCTTTTCTTGCCACCAGACCTTTCTCCATCAATTAGGAATCTGATGCCGTCACTAAACACCTTCCTTAAATTGTAGCTATTTGTTGAGTGTTTTTAGGTGTCTAATCCGTATATATATCACCATTGCCCTTGATTTTCTTGACTGTATATCTCTTAAATGTCAACGTATACACGTGTTGTAACACCCCCAAAAATGCCACAAGCGGAAACACCGCGGGAGGTGCGACACATCAGAGTACAAGCCACCAATCATATTGAACCACGCAAGTATTTAAATAGACATGTCACTAATTAACCAAGCAAGTTCAATTCCAAACGTTAAACCCAAAAGATATGTTTAGCGGAAGCATAAGTGAAATAATATCCAATTGTTTAAAGTTTCAAAACCACCAAGTCAACTGTTTAATCAAAAGCCACGATCCATGACCACTCCAGCACTCCCAGATAGCAAGTCCCTGTCTCCAACCCTAACGACCTGCAAGCATGCAGACAAGTGTGTCAGACGACGCTGGTGAGTTCAAGGTTTTGTTAACGCGTTTTGTTACCAGTTGTATGTTAAGCCGATTCAAACACCTATAACCGACTAATCCATCCGAATACAAACACCTATAACCGATTAACATGTTTTCAATTCAAACTTATCATTCACATAATATCATTCAATCATCTAATCATGCATAACATCAACGATAACAAACACTAACCGGTTAGAAGGAACAGAACGATCCGAACACGAGGATCTTCGAGAGTCGAGAAGTGTTGCCGTCGGGTTCCAAGAGAAACGAGAGAGAGAGAGAGAGCTTCTAGGGTTTTGTGTGTGTTTGTATTGTTGTAACTAATAAGAGAACAAACCCCCATGATGGGTGTTTACACGTTTAAGAGGAGTGGGCCGTCCCCTCATCGGGCCGCCCTAATGGTCTCGAGTCCAGCAACATGGACCGAATGGGTTTGGGTAGTCGAGTGGGTCGTGTACGATCGGGTCATTTGTATACATTCATACATTACACAGTTTACACAAGCACGTATTATCATAACATATTATTCAGATAAAGTCCACGTAATCACGTAACGTTACGCAAAATTGGTTCGGAATACGAGTTGTCACATCATCCCCAACTTGAAAGAAATTTCGTCCCGAAATTTGATAAGCACACCACAAACAGAAGTAAATCACAAAACGGTGCAATGCTAAATCAAGATGGCTGTGCATTTTCCGCGGGTGTCACATCATCCCTAACTTGAATGGGGATTTCGTCCCGAAATTCACTAGTTGCATTAACATTAGATTCGCTAGGTTTTGTCTTGTCTTTGGGGAACAAATGTGGATACTTAAGCTCCATCTGGTCCTCGCGTTCCCACGTGAACTCTGGTCCACGTCGCGAGTTCCAACGGACCCTCACAATTGGGATACGACTATGCTTACGAACTTTAACTTCCCGATCCATAATCTCAACTGGTTCTTCGACAAACTGTAACTTGTCGTCTATCTTCAGCTCTTGAAATGGTACAACCAGTGTTTCATCAGCCAAACACTTCTTTAGCTGCGATACGTGAAACACATCATGGACATTACCCAACTCAGCAGGTAATTCCAACCTGTAGGCCACCTTTCCAATTCGTTCCAGAATTTTGAATGGTCCCACATAACGAGGGTTTAATTTGCCGCGTTTCCCAAAACACACCACACCCTTCCAGGGTGAGACCTTTAACATAACGCGATCATTAACTTCGAATTCCAACGGTTTACTACGCTTGTCAGCATAGCTTTTCTGGCGATCGCGAGCTGCGGCCATACGGTTTCGGATCTGCACAATGTTTTCTGATGTCTCAAGCACGAGCTCAGGGCCTGTGATCTGACTATCACCCACCTCAAGCCAACAGAGAGGTGAACGGCATTTCCGTCCGTACAGTGTTTCGAATGGAGCTGCCTGTATACTAGTGTGGTAGCTGTTGTTGTAGGAGAATTCTATCAACGGTAAGTGCTTCTCCCATCCTTTCCCAAAATCGATTACACATGCCCGTAGCATATCTTCAAGT
Organism: Helianthus annuus; assembly: GCF_002127325.2. Classification (NCBI taxonomy): domain Eukaryota; kingdom Viridiplantae; phylum Streptophyta; class Magnoliopsida; order Asterales; family Asteraceae; genus Helianthus; species Helianthus annuus. The sequence continues at coordinate 38,851,330 of NC_035437.2, forward strand.
GTCTGGATGGTGCGCTCGCTTTGACCATCCGTCTGCGGGTGATAAGCGGTACTCATGTCGAGTCGTGAACCGAACGACTTATGCATTGCTTGCCAAAGATCAGAAGTGAAACGTGGATCTCGATCTGAGATGATAGAAGTTGGTACCCCATGTCTAGAGACGACTTCTTTAAGATAAACCGCTGCTAGTTGCGAAAACTTGTCTGTCTCCTTGATTGCTAAGAAATGCGCTGACTTCGTGAGGCGATCAATAATCACCCAAATGGTATCGTTTCCAGCCTGAGTTCTCGGTAGTCCTGTCACGAAATCCATGGCGATCTGTTCCCACTTCCATGTGGGTATCTCTGGTTGCTGCAGTAGACCTGAGGGCTTTTGATGTTCCGCTTTGACTTTAGCACAAGTCAAACATTTGCTGACGTAGGTTGCGATGTGAGCTTTCATGCTAGGCCACCAATATGTAGTTTTCAAGTCGTGGTACATCTTATCTGATCCAGGGTGTACGGAGTAACGTGACTTATGCGCCTCCTCCATTACAAGTTCTCGTAAGTCACCATAAAGTGAAACCCAGATGCGTCCAGTTACGTAGTAAGCACTGTCTCCCTTTTGCTCTAGGCGTTGTCTTGAGCCGTGCAAAGCTTCAGCTCGAATGTTCTCTGGTTTCAACGCTTCTAACTGAGCGTCTCGTATCTGGGAAGGAAGATTGGACTGGATCGTGAGTTGCAATGCTCGCACACGCCTAGGTGCATTATCCTTTCTGCTGAGGGCGTCAGCTACGACGTTCGCCTTGCCCGGATGATACTTGATGGCACATTCATAATCATTTAACAGTTCAACCCATCGTCGTTGCCGCATGTTCAATTCTTTCTGGTCGAAGATATGCTGAAGACTCCTATGGTCGGTGTAGATGGTGCATTTGGTACCGTACAAATAGTGCCTCCAGATCTTCAACGCAAACACCACCGCTCCTAATTCCAAGTCCTGAGTCGTATAGTTCTTCTCGTGCACCTTCAACTGACGAGAAGCATAAGCTATCACCTTCTCGCGTTGCATCAACACGCAACCGAGACCCTGAATCGAAGCATCACAATAAACCACAAAATCTTCGGTACCCTCTGGTAACGACAAGATCGGTGCACTGCAAAGTTTCTGTTTTAACAATTGGAAGGCCTCTTCCTGCTTCGTTTCCCAAGAGTATACCCTGTTCTTCTGTGTCAACGAGGTGAGAGGTTGTGCGATTTTTGAAAAATCTCTAATAAACCTCCGATAATATCCAGCAAGACCAAGAAATTGGCGCACCTCAGAAGGAGTCTTTGGTGCCGCCCAATTTTTAACTGCGTCCACTTTCGCAGGATCCACATGTATCCCCGTTTCGTTAACAACGTGCCCAAGGAAATGCACTTCTCGAATCCAGAAGTCACACTTAGAAAACTTTGCATACAATTGTTCCTTCCTCAAAAGTTCCAATATAAGGCGTAGGTGACACTCGTGATCCTCCTTGTTCTTTGAATAAACCAAGATGTCATCGATAAACACTATAACAAACTCGTCGAGATATGGCTTACATACGCGGTTCATGAGATCCATGAAGACCGCTGGTGCATTTGTCAATCCAAACGGCATGACCAAAAACTCGTAGTGTCCGTAGCGCGTTCGAAAAGCCGTTTTGGGGATATCCTCCTCCCTAACCCTTACCTGGTGATAACCCGATCTTAAATCGATATTCGAATAGAAACTTGACCCCTGTAACTGGTCAAACAAGTCATCGATCCGGGGTAACGGATAACGGTTCTTAATGGTTACCTTGTTGAGCTCTCGATAATCGATACACATACGGAATGACCCATCTTTCTTCTTTACAAATAGCACTGGGGCTCCCCAAGGCGAAGAACTGGGTCGAATAAAGCCCCTATCCAACAACTCTTGCAGTTGGTTAGACAGTTCTTGCAATTCCCCTGGTGCTAAACGGTAAGGAGCACGTGCAATTGGAGCCGCTCCCGGCGCAAGATCAATCTGAAATTCTACTTGACGGTGAGGAGGTAACCCTGGTAGCTCCTCTGGAAATACATCAGCAAAGTCTCGCACCACTGGTAGGTCTTCGATTTTTCTCTCCTCAGACTGAGCATTAGTAACTAACGCGAACATTGCAGGGTACCCCTTTTGTAGATACTGCTGTGCACGCATGGCCGAGATAATACCGACCATCGTCCCACTAATAATGACTCCCCATCAGGGAGAGGGATACGCACAATCTTCTCCTTACATAAAATTTCTGCTTGGTGCTTAGACAACCAATCCATGCCTACTACTATGTCGAAACTTCCGAGCGTAACGGGAAGAAGATCAATATCAAACACCTGACCCACGAGATCTAGTTTGCACCCGAAAAGGACATTCGAAGCTTCTATCGTCTTACCATCTGCTAGTTCTACTACCTGCTTAACTTCTAAGGGTGTTGGGGTTATCCCTAATCGTCAACTAAATTCTAGGGACACATAACTCCAATCGGCACCGGAATCAAATAATACAGAAGCAATACGATTGTTTACTGGAAACGTACCAGTTACAACGTTGCCGTCATTCCTGGCATCTCCTGCTCCAAGCTGGAACACTCTGCCTCGAGCACCATTTCCCCCATTGTTGCCGTTGTTGTTATTGTTGTTCCCAGCATTGTTGTTATTCGAGCGGTTGTTGTCGTTAGCGTTCTGGTTTAGTTGGGGGCAATCCCGCTTAAAATGACCCTCATCCCCACACTGATAGCACCCCTTCCTGAAACCCTGGTTCTGCTGGGGTGGTTGTCCCTGTTGTCTCTGGTTCTGCTGGTTCTGTTGCTGCTGGTGTTTGGGCTGTGGGGCCCTACAATCCCTGGCCTCATGGCCCGCTTTGCCACACCTGTTACACATTCGACCACACGGCCCGAAATGATGATAGCCACACTTGTTACACCGTGGCTTCCTCCCCGCATACTGACCCTGACTTTGACTACCCCCTTGGCCTTGATTGACAGAAGACGACTGGCTGATGCTGCGGTTGTTGTTATTATCTGGTCTTTTCTGTGTCTGACTCGCGCTAGAGGCTTTATCATAGTCACTCCACTTCCTTTTGTTATCATTAGCGGACGCAGTGGCAGTGGGCACAGCAGCTGTAGTGGTTGAAACACGCGGTGGTAACGAGTTACTCTCTACCTCTTGATCCACAATCTTGTGGGTCAAACGAACAATCTGTGTCAAATCATTGAGATGGGCTGCAGTGACCAAACTCTTCACACGCGGAGGCAACCCTTTGATGAATAACTCAATCCTCCAAGACATAGGCCGGGACAAGTTCGGGCACATGTCGGCCAGTTCATACGATCGCTTCACATACGCTTCGACTTCAGATCCAACCATCTTCAAGTCGTAGTACTCGTTTTCCAACTTCTGGACTTCATCCCGAGGACAGTACTCCTCCCTGATTAGTTCTTTAAAGTCATCCCAAGTTGTGGCATTCGCTGCCTCGATGCCCAACAACTGCACCTGGGCATTCCACCACGTTAGGGCACCATCCGCCAAGGTACCCGCAGCATATTTCACCCTGTCCCCAGCGGGACAGTTACAGATAGCAAACACAGACTCTGCTTTCTCGAACCATCTCAGAAGTCCCACAGCCCCTTCAGTCCCGGTGAAGGTCTGTGGCTTACAGTCCATAAACATTTTGAACGTACACGCAGGCTGGTTGGGTTGGGGTTGCACTTGCTGACCTAAATGACGAAAGGAAACACATTATAGGAGTGAAAAGACGTGTACGCGGTAGAAGAGGAAAAGTACTTGGTACATTCCGTACCAGCTTGATAGGCTGCTAAGGCCTCAGCCACACGGGTATTGATTAAGTCAGTCAACTCAGCCCGAGTCATGTTGATGTTGCCACGTCCGTTTCCTCGTCCACTCATGATTCTATAGTTGAAAATGAACTGATTTAGGAGTCGATCAAGGTGGAAGTCATGTATCACACTAATATCTATTCACTACCAAGTTCGTACACAAGATAAGGCAGAACCCTTCTCACACTCGATAAGACTTACTGGGACTTGCATGCACCTTGCTTTATTATTAAGTGTGCACCCATAATAATAAGGCAATTTGCACGTTCGACTCAGAGCCTCTTAGCTTGCGATTCGAAGTTTCCCCCGTTCAATCTACACATAAGTGGTATCACAAGGCTACAATTCATATGATTCAAAGAGTAGTGTCACATTATCAAGTCACCATAGTATCTAACGTTTCATTCCATGCTAGTTGTGAGTGTGTGATTTCTAAACAAGTGATGCACAAAGTAAGAGAGACGAACCTTGCAATCTGGAGCTGAGTGTCATGATCGATTTTCGAAGGTGTTCGGTTATAGTCTGGTTTTACAAAAACGTTTTAAAACCTAGTTCACTATAACCAGTGGCTCTGATACCAAAACTGTAACACCCCCAAAAATGCCACAAGCGGAAACACCGCGGGAGGTGCGACACATCAGAGTACAAGCCACCAATCATACTGAACCACGCAAGTATTTAAATAGACATGTCACTAATTAACCAAGCAAGTTCAATTCCAAATGTTAAACCCAAAAGATATGTTTAGCGGAAGCATAAGTGAAATAATATCCAATTGTTTAAAGTTTCAAAACCACCAAGTCAACTGTTTAATCAAAATCCACGATCCATGACCACTCCAGCACTCCCAGATAGCAAGTCCCTGTCTCCAACCCTAACGACCTGCAAGCATGCAGACAAGTGTGTCAGACGACGCTGGTGAGTTCAAGGTTTTGTTAACGCGTTTTGTTACCAGTTGTATGTTAAGCCGATTCAACGTTGTGATACGATGTTGCTCATAACATGCTAGATACCCTAGGGAGTGTGCCCATATGTATCCGAGGAGTGTGCCCCTTAATAACCTGGAAGTGTGTCCAGTCCCCAATGCCCCTAACCAAGCATTGGTAATGATTCCCAGATAATTAGTTCACTCCTGTCCTTACGGCCCGGTGTGAGGTGTCCAACCTAATAGCGCTATCAACTAATTACCCCATTGCCCTACAGGCAATCCGATACTGATTGATTCCGTGTTCAACTGTTTACCCAAAATTCCCTTCCAAATGTTTACTAGTTGTCCCAAACCACCGGGACGCATGCTTGAGAAATGCAATGAACTCACCTGGGGTTGCTCGGTATGATACACGAAAAGGTTCGGTTAAGCTACAATGTGATCAACCACGTCCTAGCATGTTTATCATACAAGTCAGGTTTGTATACACGTATTGCACGTATGTTCTACACGTATTGTAACAAGTTGTGTACAAGTATTGATCATCGTATTCACGTGTAAGCATAGCAGTTCAATAGTACTCTCATATAGAAAAAGTCCAATATGCGGCCCAATCAGTTGGGCTCATAACAGTGTGCAAGTCCAACAGTGTGTACGTGTATATGGTCTCGAGTCGAGACCAGAGATCTCGAGTCGAGACTAGACGGTCTCGGGTTGTACTGGTTTCGGGGTCTCGAGTCGCAACAAGGAGGTCTCGAGTTTTCATGTTCTAGTCGAGACTACACGGTCTCGAGTCGCAACCGGACCCGCAACCGTGGTCTCGAGTTGTGTTGTTTTGTGCTGGTGCTACGGTCTCGAGTCGAGACAGTGAGCTCTCGACTCGCAATCTGTGTCGAAACTAGGTAATGTAACAGACTTCCTAATTTGTAGCTCATGATTCCCGTAATAGTTGCAAACAGATTTGGCAGTTTCACAATCAGATCAAATCACAATTATTTCAACATTCAACATTCATATCATCATCATCAAGAACAGTGAATCGGTATCATAATGGATATACAATCGGATCATATGAATAACGAATTCCCAGAACTAACATGTATCCCAAACATATACTATCAACTATCAACCAGATTAATCATGAATTATATCAACCCTAGTTCCTTATCATGAATTCCCTAACGGTTGGCTATCCGAATTAATCCATCCGAATACAAACACCTATAACCGATTAACATGTTTTCAATTCAAACTTATCATTCACATAATATCATTCAATCATCTAATCATGCATAACATCAACGATAACAAACACTAACCGGTTAGAAGGAACAGAACGATCCGAACACGAGGATCTTCGAGAGTCGAGAAGTGTTGCCGTCGGGTTCCAAGAGAAACGAGAGAGAGAGAGAGAGAGCTTCTAGGGTTTTGTGTGTGTTTGTATTGTTGTAACTAATAAGAGAACAAACCCCCATGATGGGTGTTTACACGTTTAAGAGGAGTGGGCCGTCCCCTCATCGGGCCGCCCTAATGGTCTCGAGTCCAGCAACATGGACCGAATGGGTTTGGGTAGTCGAGTGGGTCGTGTACGATCGGGTCATTTGTATACATTCATACATTACACAGTTTACACAAGCACGTATTATCATAACATATTATTCAGATAAAGTCCACGTAATCACATAACGTTACGCAAAATTGGTTCGGAATACGAGTTGTCACACGTGTGATTTAGTTTACGAAGATTTTTCAATGCCAAGAATCTCGATCCGAGAGTAAAAAAGGCGTAAGGTTCACAATGGTGTAAAATTAAAATGACATCTGTAAGTACTCAAATCAAACTCTGAGGTATATCTTGAAATCAATGAACAAAAGACAAGAACATCTTCAGAAGATGGAAAAGAACTTGGAGGGAAGCAGAAAAGAGATTGAGCAAATGATTGAAGAATGGATCCAAGCAAGAGAATGGTACAAAGACATGTATGATAGCTGCAACAAATATATCTCCTACAAAAAGAAGATAAAGAAAGGAGATATGCATAAGAGAGTGAAGCTGAATTAAAGAAACTAGTTTGTTTTTCTTTCTTTTATGTAATTTGTTTTTCAAAACTTCAGCAACTGGTTTAAATTTGCAAGTATTAAGTTTCCACTGTTTGGAAATTTTATATTCATGAGGTAGTTCATTTTCTTACAATACTTAGGGGGAAACTGTTAGGAAACTTTATTTGTAAGTATTGAAGAAAATCTCAATCAACTGGATCTCTGAAGAGATAACAGTCCTGAAGATCACAGCAAGAAGAAGAAAATCAGATAGGACAACTGAAATGCAAAGTATCTGCTTCAAAGAATCACAAGTTGATCAAGAGTTGATTTGGATTATCAGAGAAGGTCATTTCTGATGGTTCTGATGATATTTCCAATGAAATATCATCAGTTTCTGATGATTCTGATCATCAGACTTTCTGATGATATGTTCACCAGAATTTTTGATGAAGTGGTTTATCAAAACCTCTGATAAAGACCCCAAGTGTCTAAAATCACAACTCTATCCTGCCACCAATGACCGAAGCATGACATTATTGGTTATCATGATTACAAATGCAACTTGAACGATGGATTCAATGAATATGTCAATTGCTACTTTACGCAGGACTTATTGCATGAATAAACAATTGTTTATTCATGTACACCGCCGTCTATAAATAGAAGGCTCGAGAGGCAGAAGATAATTGAGTTTGAAGCTTAGCATTCAAATACAAACACTCAAACTCCACTGCTCTTCTCACCCACATAATTCAAGATTCATTTGTATTAGATAATAATCTTACTATCACCTTGTTACTCTAATTTGTTTCAAAGTGATATAAACTTGATAATTCTGTAGGTCTTGTTTCTTGAAAGTCTGATTTCCATTTCCGCACATCTTTTCACATATACTGAAATCACTTGCCATATTACGTAAAAAGAAGTTGTTAAGGCCATACTGGGTGCAACAACGTGTGATTTAGTTTATGAAGATTTTTCAATAACGAGAACCTCGATCAGAGAGTAAAAAAGGTGTACGGTTCACAATGATGTAAAATAAAAATGGGATATACCGGGCTAGGGTTCGAGTTATAGGAACAAGGGCCAAACCAACCACCCAAGAATGGAATCGTCGAGCGAAAACACTTGACAACCTCCTTGAAGCAGCTTTTCTTGCCACCAGACCTTTCTCCATCAATTAGGAATATGATGAAATCACTAAACACATTCCTTAAATTGTAGCCGTTTGTTGAGTGTTTTTTTCGGTGTCTAATCCGCATATATATCACCATTGCCCTTGATTTTCTTGACTGTATATCTCTTAAATGTCAACATATAAACGTGTGATTTAGTTTACGAAGATTTTTCAATGCCGAGAACCTCGATTAGAGAGTAAAAAAAGCGTATGACTTATAAATCATTTATCGTACTTCTACTTTGAAGAAGGACCTTTATTGATGATCCTTGCCCATGACTTATAAATCATTTAGTTGGGTCTTTGAAATCTTTTAAAGGATTATAGTATAAGAATGACGTGTGTGATTTTAACGAATCACATCTGCCATGAACGTCAACATGCTTGCAGAGGTTAACAGGGAATCTGAATCTTTTAATTCGGTTGTACCATCTTGGCCGGATCTTAAAAGACACCAGGCTAGGTTTCACTCTTAAGATTCTTTATTTAGGCAGATCAATTTAAAAGGAATGGTTTTGATTTATTTCATATATAGTGATAACAAAATGAAATTCATAATATAACATTCCAAGATATTAATACGATTACACACCGCCCTAAACGGGTCTTTTAAATAGTACATACCTCCATAGAGGTTTAAAATAAGTGACAAGTCCATGCAGGGACTAATATAAGATAGGTGTCCATGCAAGGACTAAAAGATAAGTCCACGTAGGGACTGAAATACGATAAATGTCCACGCAGGGACTTATTTCAAAGTAGAAATTACATTAGTACAACTATTAAGGGCTAGTGGTCACGTTTCTTCTTTTTTCCCTTTAGTAGGTTCGCCAAGCCTTTGAGAAATCCTCGGTGGCTCTTTTTCTCTTCCTCGAACTCTCTCTCCACACGATCTAGTCGTTGGAGTATCTCTTCCTGTTCAGGAGGAGAGAAACGTGGTTGTGGCGCTTGTTGCGGAACTGGAGGTCTGGGAGGTATTGGATACCCATGAGCTGAGTAGTCCGGTGCTCCCATGTTCCCATGAGCTCCGCCAGGATAGCGTGCATTATATCTAGCCGACACCACATATGCGTCGTGCTCGTAATTATAGTTGTAGTGTGCTTGTGACGGTTCGAACGGGTTGTAAGCCATTGGACCCGTGTAAGCAGGTATGGGTTGGTCATACCCAAATGGTGGCGAATTTGGTGCAGCTGGTGCGGAGTTCGCCTCCTGTATAGGACTGGAAGGTCCTTCTTCTTGTAGTGGCGGATAGTGGCTACTACTAGAGTGTCGAGGGGTGCTGAAGTGGAAATCCCCTCCTCCTCGTGTGGACATACGAGCATTTGTCCTCCTACGCCTAGGCGGATCAGGCATTACTGGTTGTACCGGTGGCGGAGGTGGTGGCGTAACTGCCACGAAGCGTGAATCCTCAGAGGGATCCTGTGGATGTCACGGTTGTTGTGATGTCTGTTGAGGTGGTGTGTAGTACCACTCATGTCGGTCAAACAACGCTTGGAAACTATCTGGCCCCTGATAGGGTGTGCCATGGAAGGATGACCCATCAGAGACTTCTATCGGATGCGTGGGCGTACCACGAGCAGGTTCTGTCGGATCAGTATCTTCGTCCATATGATCTTCGGAGAAGTGATCTTGTGGCCCTAGTGGAACAAAACCTGAAGGTTCCTGGATGTAGTCAGCTGGATTAAACTGACCTCTGAAGTATGGAGTAGGTTCGTCAAAATTTCGGTGCGATATCGAACGCTGTAGAGGGATGAAGGAGGGTTGCGGGTTGTTCGGATCATTCTCTGAATTTGGCCCGAATGAGTGCCGGTATGATGGCGTCGAGCTGTGCGAGGTGGAATGCCTCGCAGGTTCGTAAAGGTCTCTTCGCCTCTGTGGTTCTTCACTCCTTGTAGTCGAAGGAGCTCGCGTACCTGAAGGCCCGGCTTCGTGATCGTGATGAGTAACGATCTCTCCTCTGCCTCTTCTTCCCCTTCCTCTTCCTCGGAATATCACTGGCGGCATATTTCCTGCTTTATAAAACTTTAAATACCAATAATAACAGAAAAGACAAAATTTGGAATAACAATTCGAATTTGTCCTAAGTTCTTGTCTAGACTCAAGTATGTGCAATTGTGTCACTGAGATTAAACACGTTAGGACAGTGTTTAATTCACTCAATGTTGGCTCTGATACCAACCTGTCACACCCGATTTCCACGTGTATCACCGGTGGGCCCGGTGGGGGATTACCGTGACGTAGTTGGCAACAATATAGTCAAACCACACAATTATATGAAGGCACAGCGGAAGCATACAGATAAATATAATTCAACCTTTCGAATGTAATATCAAGTGTATTACAGAAGTCGAATTGTATCCACAGGGGATCATAAATAAAATAAAGTATTGTTCAATCAGATACAGCATCAAGTTTGCGAGACTATTCGTGATGCTAGGAAGCTATTACCAGCCAAATTTCGTGTAGTACCTGCACTTAATCTTTTGGGGAAAATACGTCAGTTTACACTGGTAAATACGTTCAACTGACACATTTGAAAATGTTTATTAAAAATTGATTTGAATGCACGAGGCACAAACTCTTTTATAACTTGGGAAAATTATTAAAATCTTGTGAACGAATTACATGTCCTTTTATGCGTTCAGTAGCCCGGATCCTGTCCGGGTTAAAGATTAATAGACACACCACATTGCGTAAAACCGTAGTGTAAAAACCAACGGCTACGTCTTTTAATAATAATAATGTCGACATAATATACCGGGTGTACGCCTACACCGGGATGTCGAGGTCGTGGCCATTTCGTAAAATGATGCCAAGGATATCCGGGACAACGGTCATTAACCCCCCAAAGGCTTTTAAGTAACAAGACTGTTTAAATGAGCCGATCACATTATTCAATTAACCACCTAAGCGATGGAAGATATGATGCTCAATCAAGCGGTATTAATATACCGTATCCCAAGCCCGTATAAGGGAAAATAAGTTAAAAGTATTTACCTTTGCAAGTATATTCCTTAATGGATTACGTCACAGATAGCTTTTACTGGGGCTCCTATTCTGGAACGAAGGTTTTAATTAACCTATTAGAATCCTAACGGGTCTTTATATTGGCAGTAGCCTAGACCGGTTAGTTCCGAAATAAATACGGTTTAATCGCGTGAAAAGGCGAAAACCGAGAATGGAGTGTGATTCTGACCCAACAAGTTCAGAGACTTGTTTTATATGGGTTTAAGGTTCACACTCTGGATTTCGGGGTCAAAATAATATGGTTTGACCTATATCGACTAATTTATGAAAACTAGTTCCATAAGCCGAACCGTGCGCGCAATAGGCGAAACGGTTAACCATGAGAGTCCTACGCTTGTTTCCTAGGTCAATATGCCTTAAAGAGGTTGTGGTATCAGTAGGATACCTTCTGTGATGCCCGTAACGAGTTTTAGTTAATATATCGCCCCGTAGGGGTTTTTCGGTCATTTTAAAGACTTTTAAAGAGATTTTCGAGTTCTCCAGGAAATCTGAGTTTCCCGAACAGTTTATAAAGTCTAAAATACTTTATTTATTATTTAAAATCAGTAGCAACTGGAATCGGGTCAAAAGACCTTGTAGAACTCAAGTTTTGGCCGAAAAGGGCATATTCGGTATTTACCAAACCGTAGCCATAACCGCAGGTTATGAGCAAGGTAAAAATTATTAAAAATCTTTAAAATTCCAAAAATATTATTTTACAACAGTGGGTAAAAGTTTTGGTGACGAAATCTTGGTTTAGATAGGCGTTATGCTAATTGCGCCGTTTATTACTAAAGTTTACTTTAATTGCGCTTTTTAGCATAACTCTCATTCTAAACCTCGGATTGACGTGAAACTTTAAGGACATGCTTATAATTTAGTAAGCAGGGTTATGGTCCGTTCACGCGTCCGAAATACTCGTTTTCTTTTAAAAAGGCCGTTACGGTCAACTTTTAGGCGATTAACGGAAATGCGTAAAAGACTCGGACAAACAATGAACCGGTCACAGAGGGTTATACCATCATGTAACCTGGTCCTAAGAGAGTCCTAAGGCATATCTATACCTCACTAAAACGGGTCAGAACTGAAGTCAAAGCAAAAGTCAAACTTTTGCGACATTCGGCTCCGAACCGGGTCAATATAGCAAATGGCCGATTCAAACGAGCTTAGACAAGTTTATATGCTTAATATCATGTTTTATAAGTGTCAAAACAGGTTTCATATCATCTGCATTACAATTTATACAAGAATCGTTAAAATAGCTTTCTGTTGACTTTTTAAGCATTCGTTTGACTCGACATTTGAACTAGTTAGAGTGGTGATCAGAGGGAACCCTTTTAGGGGTTTATTACCCACATAAATACCAACTCATAACTACTTTTGATTCGACAATTCACTGGACCATTCGTGAACTATTGCTATGACAACCGTTAGTTACGACGGTTGGATTTATGAGCTAAACTAAGCAAAAATAGAACTATGGAAGGTATGATATACTTACAGAAGCTTAAGGCAAGACTTAAGAGCAGAGAAGGAAGCTTGAGAGCTCTTAGAATGATCAGTAGTTGAGTGTTTGAGGTGTGTGTTGGTTATGAACCAAACATGCCTATTTATAGTGTTCAAATTGCCATGAGATCATTACGAGTATGGATGATGGGCAGGTGTCCTAGAGTGTTATGGGTCGTGTAGGGGGCGCCCATGCCTCATTTATTGGTTGTTTGATCGTTCACTAGCTCAAAAGGCATAAAAATCCAAAGTTTCTGCATCTGGGCGTCCCACGCGGCCCGCATGGAGGATCCATGCATTTTGTACGCGGGCCGCCTGATGTTTAAAAATCAGGCGCGTATCTTAGGGGGCTCGCGGCCCGCCTTCACTTACTCCAAAACCTAACGCGGGTCGCGAGAGGTTTGTTAGTGCATTATCTGTCTATCGCCTCCGTCAATCTAGTCCGTAGCAGAAAACCGAAGAAAACGAGAGTTACATTGTTATATTTAGTGATAGTTAGTAAAAAAGGCAAGGTGGCATAATTGTAATTAATGAGATTCCTCATTAAATCCCTTGGCCTATAAATAGAACTCTAGGGCTTCTAGTTTAGAACTTTTGAGACTTTTGGAGCTTTTGTCATTTTCACAACTTGGAGGTTTCTAGAGCTAGAGAGAGAAAGCTAGAGAGAGAAAGTTCGTTATTCGTGATTCAGGTGCTGTACACTTTCAGATTCGTTAATAGAATCACGTTTATATTACATCACGTGTGTTAGCTCGCGTTCCTGTACGGATTCCGCACGTCACACGTTCGATTACGCAATCGTTTCGGAGTCAAACCGGTCCTAACAAGTGGTATCAGAGCAGGAGCTCGATTGTACTGATCTTTCACACGTTTTCACACAGGATTTCATCAGATTCAGATCCGAATTTCATCTAGTTCTTCATTTTTTTCATATTCTTCACGTTTTTACTGATTATCGTCAAATTGATCAGGTTTTCACGGTCCGTTTCGTCTGATTTTTAGATATGTTATGCGTCTATAACCGATCTACAACCCTACCAAGTTTCAGCTCAAAACTCCAAGCCGTTTAGGAGTAATCGTGGTTTTTCGGTCCGAATTCGCGTAAATTTTCAGCTTAGAACCGCTCATCCGGACAGATTAGAACCGCTCATTCGGACGGATTGGAACCGCTCATCTGAACATACTTGAACCGCTTATTTGGACAAGAGGTGAACCGCTCCAAACATAAAAAATTTAGGCTCGCTTATATGAACAAAGTGTGGACCGCTCATAACAATTTTCTGGATCGCTGTTAAGTCAGTCTATGGACCGCTTTTGTGTCATCGTCTCCATGTGTGTCTGATGATTACATGTGTTATCAGGTGTCACCGCCCATACTATCCATGTGATAAAGAACAATTGTTGCAGCCATAAAACTTGTCGATATATTTTAAGAACTAAAACTTGTCGGCCATAAAACATCACCTCCCTATTACATTTTTGTGGCCCAATCCAAGCATTCTCGATATAATCATTGTCCATGTCACACCGCCCCACTAAGTAATGTGACCCAATCATGACTTGCATGTAAACAATGGCCCATTCACGAGCCCTGTTACACCGCCGATTTGTCTGTTGAGTGTTGCTGGCCAAGTTAACGAAAATATAAAAGTTGATTTGGACAGTTATTGATTCATTTCTTAAATCCACCGACCCACTAAAGATTGGCCCAATTGCAATAGAGTAATTGTTTTTGCACGTGAAGTGAGGCCCAGTCACAAAATATTTGACTTGTGAATATTATATACATTTGCCGTCCAATCATCAAGTGGAAAATCAATTGTGTTAGTCCATATTATTTTTCGGCCCTCTATAATGAATTTGCGAATTATATGTGATTAGTCTTTAAGTAGACTACGGTCAAATCATTGAATTTTTAACATGTCATGCGGCCTAATCACATGATTCAATATTGATAATTGTTTTGATATAAAAGGTTTGGTCAAATCAGAAGTTGTTGGATTATTGTTGGCAATTTTGATCCGGGTCACAATCCGATTCAAAGCATTTTTGTTTGATTCAAGTTCAAAGTGCAACAAATCGAGTGGAAATCCGAACGGAGTTTCACCCGACCCTAATCATTTCATTTTTTTGTTGTGATTCAGGTGATTTGTCAAAGCGTTGGATACTCGCTCAAGCAGATTCCCACCCGATCCATTGTCACATATTCATTCTGTTGATTTTTGTTGACTCACTTGATCGGATACCTATCCGATTTAGTTGATTGTTAGTAATTAAACTAATCTTGTTGTTTGTTCAATTCAGGTAATAGGTGATTCAAGAAGAAAACATCATGGCTGAAACAAAAGAGAGAACTCGAGAAGAGATCTTGAGTGAGAAAACTTACAGAGAAAGAAACGTTGTCTACAACAGAATGGATGAGATGCAGGAAGAGTATGAAAATGCTGTCAGCAATCGAAGATGGGATAAGAAGAGAGAATGTTACTACAACAGAGAAGGAGAACCAGTTGTTCCAAAGAAAGATATAATTTTTAATGATGTTCTTCTTGTTGTTCCATTGAGAGCTGAATATTACAGAAGAGTGATGAAAGATAATGCATACGTTAAACAGTATGAAAAAGATATCAGATATGCTATGCTGTCATGTTTGAGAAAAAGAGATGAGGAAAGAATGAAGAAAAATGTTGAAGAGATGGTGGAGAATTTGAAGAAGGTTGCTGAAACAGAAATTGTTGAAGCAGAAGTTGTGAAAGAAGCTGTTACTGAAGAACAGCAAATTGAAGAAGAAGTGAAGAAAGAAGAAAAGAATGAGAATGAGAAAGATGGTGATGCTGGTGAGGAAGTCAGTGTTGAACAAAAGCTGAATGATGCTGAGATGAAGCAGACAGAGGCAGCTGAAAACACCGAAGTGCCAATCACTGAGGTACATTCTGATTCTGAAGTCTTAACACAAATTGTACAGTGCAAGAAATGCATGGAACCATGCAGAGCTTGTACTGAAAAAGACAAGCAATTCAGAACAAGAGAACTTGAATTCACAAAAATCGAGAACATTTTCAAAGCAAAATGCAAAGAGATGTTAGAAAAAGAAAAAGTTTTTAACGAAAAAGATGAAAAACTTTCAGGAAAATGTTCAAAGTTAGAAAAAGAAAATGAAGTTTTGAAAGAAGATGTTTTGAAAATGAAAAATGAATGTTCACAAAAAGAAAATGTGGTTCTAGAAATGAAAAAGGAATATGACTCAATGAAACTATCATATCATGTTACGAAAGAGTCATATGATAAAGTAAAAGATGAAATGAAATATGCTCAATCTAGAATGAATTATCTTTCTGAAACAACCAAAGAGCTTAAACGAATGTATGCTATAAAACAAGATGTTGTTAATTCCTATATCGAAGATGTTGCTAAGCTAAAGCGACAGATTGCTGATTTAGAACAGGATAACAAGTTAAAAAGTTACCACGTGTCGTCATATGTGCTTGAACGAATTTTCAATATAAAACCGGGAGATGGTGAGTCTGAGCAGAACAAGAAAGGCATTGGCTCAGAGTTTCATCAAGTTCCACCACCGGAAAAGTTTGCATTTTATGATGAGGAAAAGGTCGAAAAAGCTTTCAACATGGTAGACCAATTGCCAGACAATATTGACATAACCTATTCCAAATCTGATGATTCTCATGATTCAGAGGTGGTAGGTAAAGTCGTTGAAAGTGTGTTGAAAGAAGAGTCGGTTGATACAGGTAAATCTGAATCACAGGATGAAGATGAAGGAAATCTTCATGATGCATATCTGAAAAACATCAAATCCGAGAAAAATTTGAATGATGATTCAAAGGGATTGGTTTATACCATGATTGGATCGGACAAATTATTCTTAGATGTTGTATTCCCGATTCAGAATGTGATTTTAGAAAAAGTTGACAAAGTTTTCAAAATGGTTGAGATTGAGAAGTCTGAGATTTCAAAGTTTGTTGGTAAGAGTCATAAAGGTTCGTATAACAAACCTGGTTTCAAAAAGAAAAACATGAAGGCTGGGTTGGGTTATAAGAAGAAACAGAATCGAAACAAAAATGAAATGCAAAATTTTCAGGCAAAAATGAGTTTTGTTCAAGGAAACAGTTTGGATGAAGAAAAAGAACTCAAATTGAGACAGTCTAATGCTGAGTTTGAGGAACAAAAGAAAAAGCAACAACCACAGGTCAAAGATGTGTCCATGAGAACATGTTTCAAATGTGATCAAAAAGGACATCTTGCACGCAAGTGTCTAAATCCAAAACCTGTGGATGTTGATCAAAAGAAGATTGATGCTGAGAAACAAAAATCTGAGAATGTGAGACAAAGGTCAACCAAATTTGATTCGAAACAAACTTGGAGGTATAACACAAACAAGTTTGCTTCAAATCAAAATTGGAAATCAAACCCGAATAGGTTTGATTCAAGACAGACCTGGAATTCTCATACACCCAGGTTCAGAACAACACAGAGTTGGAAAACATCAGTTGATATGACAAAACTCCAAGAGGTTTGGAAACCAAAAGTTGTTGTTCAAAACCAAAGTGTTCAAAAAGATTCACATTTTTACAAACGTGGTACACCGAAAGGTCAAACATGGAGTGTTAAGAAACATGTTGATTCGGTAAAAGATGAGAAAGTTGAAGTTAAAATTGAGAAAGTTTTTGTGAAAAATGACAATGAATTTCCAGCATTGAATGAAAATTATTGTGTGGAAATGCCTAAGGTTCAACAGACCTGGGCTAAATTGTTCAAGTAATTCAATTAGTTAAATGTGCAGGTGCTCAAGGAATCTGAAGATTGTGAAATTGAAAGTTGGAGCAGCCTGGCACATGAAGAGGAAGCAGAGGCTGCTAGACCCTGTGTTGGTTGAAACAGGGAGTTTATATGTTTTTTTTCTGTACATAAATAAACAATATTACAAAAACTCTAAAAATTTGAAAATTAAAAACCAAAAATATGTTTTTAGTTTGTTAAAAATTGAAAAACCAAAAATATGTTTGTTTTTAATTTTTGTCAAAAACAGAAAATTACAAAAATATGTGTTGATTGAATACGCCGAAACCCTCACGGCTGAACAAACATGATTACATTAATCAGATTGAAAAACGGTTTTCAAACTGTAAAAAACCAGTGTGTTGTAAATCATGGGGGTACTGTATGTTAGTTTTTCTGTTAACTGTGCTATATAGTATGTTATATTTTCTGTAATTCGGTACACGAGAAGCAGAAAATGGATGGCGAGATAAAGCTATCTACTTCGGTTATCAAATTTCTTTTAATGATTTTGCATTTTAGGGGGAGAAATATTGTCAGAAAATACAAAAACATTAGAAAATTTGAAAAATACAAAAACATGATAAAATTCAAAAATTTGAGTTTTGTGTAAAAAGAGGAAATGATAGTACATCAGTAGACAGTTACAGTATGCTAAAGATTTGTAATGATTAAATAGCGTTAAACAGTCTCACTGATGATATGTCGATAGGTTTTTATACACTTAGTAAACTTTTTCGGGATATAAACCTAAATTCAAACTTACTTATTTCGTGGGGAACACTACTTGGATATATAGGTAACCCTTGAAATCTTGTTTGAAAGGTCTCGTATTCTGATATACTAGGTTTTTATACTCTATGATGTCTGGGGTATTATTCCGGGACTTCTGCTGAATGGAAGTTCTGACCTAGTCCTTGGATAATACTTTCACCGAATGCTTGAAACACAGCATAAACCCTCAGCATGCAGATGAAACAATAAAATTGATAATCGCTGCTGTTGTAGCTAAAAGATCCTCTAAAGGGGACATACCAAAAAGTCGAAACTGATATCTCTCTGCGCATACGGAAGTATCGACCTGAGATCCCTCAGTCCTCGCATACCTAATTTATGTACAGATATCATTGTAGTATAATTACCTGTAAGACTGAATATTGAGATTCTGGATACGGGAGTATATTCAAGAGGTGGGACACATGTTTGAGTTAAGTTTCTTAAAACATCTAATTCGTATCCTGAATTAGTTGAAATTTGTATGAAAATTTAAGTGGATCAGTATATTGACAATCTAAGTGAATTGTTTAATTCTTAATGTGTAGCTAAGCTCAACGGTACTTGTGACTTGTCAAAAATTGGTATGATCCTCTGACGCATACTCAAACAAAAATATTATCTGTAAATATGTTTGTATATATATTTCTTTACTGCTTTATATTTTCAGAAAATACAAAAAGATTTTGATTTCTGCTATTATTTTCGATAAACCGATGTCTGAGTTGCTGAGTTTCAAAATCTGAGTAAGTTGATTGTGTTTCTGAAAATAAAACAAGTTCATTAATTTGATACTTGAATTAAAATCAAAAATTTCAAAAACAGTTTGTGATATCTCCAAGGTCATTAGTTTGGACTTGGAAGATTAACTGTGAGGGAGTTGGATTCTTTAACGCTGCCATATCTATAAAGTTTGTTGATAAGGGGAGTTGATTAGAGAATTGATTAAAATGTTCAAAATGTTGTTACTTATAAATGTCTGAGTGTTGCAGATGTTATTCCAGACCACGATCCCGAAAGCTGAGTCTAAGGGGGAGTCTGAAGACGAGCTCAACACAAATGGAAGCGTACAAAGTGCCAGGTATCATTCAGGAAGAGCTTGTAACCGGAAAGCAAGGTGTCGATCCCAAAGCACGGAAGCTTGACGAAAGGGGGAGCCTGACGAAGAAAAGAGTCTACAGAAAGGAGAAGCTGAAGCTGAAGACAGATCCACTGGGATTCTGTTTGAGCAAGGGGAAGTCTGTGTAGCTGAAGACGTGTTAAAGCTTCAAGAAGACTCAGAGAGAGAGAGAGAGAAAAGTCGCTACGAGTTGACTACGGATTGACTACAGCAATATCCAAGGGGGAGTCTGTTAGTGCATTATCTGTCTATCGCCTCCGTCAATCTAGTCCGTAGCAGAAAACCGAAGAAAACGAGAGTTACATTGTTATATTTAGTGATAGTTAGTAAAAAAGGCAAGGTGGCATAATTGTAATTAATGAGATTCCTCATTAAATCCCTGGCCTATAAATAGAACTCTAGGGCTTCTAGTTTAGAACTTTTGAGACTTTTGGAGCTTTTGTCATTTTCACAACTTGGAGGTTTCTAGAGCTAGAGAGAGAAAGCTAGAGAGAGAAAGTTCGTTATTCGTGATTCAGGTGCTGTACACTTTCAGATTCGTTAATAGAATCACGTTTATATTACATCACGTGTGTTAGCTCGCGTTCGTGTACGGATTCCGCACGTCACACGTTCGATTACGCAATCGTTTCGGAGTCAAACCGGTCCTAACAAGGTTAGTTTTTTAGGTTTTTAAAATCTTTTGTAATGATGACGAGAATCTGGTAATTAATAACGAAATCTTTCGTAATTATTAACCTGACCTTTCGGGTTTGAAGGGGTAACTTTGCGGTTTGGCCCTCGGTTAATTACAACTAAGGACCTCGTGTTACTTACCCGCATTGTTAAGTCCCCGGTTAGTTTATTAATTATTCTGAAAGCCTTAACTTTCATTGTTGACGCTTTTAACCCTTCTCACACGAATTTGATCATAACTTCCTTGTTTTAAAACGGAACTTCGCGGAATTTATACAGTATATTCTAGTGAGCGTATAACACTGTTACAAAGTCTCGGGAGCGTTAAAGGGTCACTCAGAGGTATAATTAAACATGTTGACACAGTTAACCCCTGTAGCTTGTAATCTCTCACTTTCTTCCGCGTTTCGCTTTCGTACGATCCATGATTTATTCGTTTGAAGGTACAAGCACCACTTAGGGTTACTATACAGTATATTTACCCTTGTTTGACATTTATAACCCTCGAATTTATATACTTTCAAGGTTTGCCAATATTAGTCCTTTATTTAATACCAATGCCACGTGTAAACAAATGACACGTTAACACAAAAATTCGAGGTATTACAGTTCGAGTTATAGGAACAAGGGCTAAACCAACCACCCAAGAATGGAATCGTCGAGCGAAAACACTTGACAACCTCCTTGAAGCAGCTTTTCTTGCCACCAGACCTTTCTCCATCAATTAGGAATATGATGAAATCACTAAACACATTCCTTAAATTGTAGCCGTTTGTTGAGTGTTTTTTTCGGTGTCTAATCCGCATATATATCACCATTGCCCTTGATTTTCTTGACTGTATATCTCTTAAATGTCAACATATAAACGTGTGATTTAGTTTACGAAGATTTTTCAATGCCGAGAACCTCGATTAGAGAGTAAAAAAAGCGTAAGGTTCACAATTGAATAAAATTAAAATGAGATATACCGGGCTAGGATTAGAGTTACAGGAACAAGGGCCAAACCAACCACCCAAGAATGGAATCGTCGAGGGAAAACACTTGACAACCTCCTAGAAGCAGCTTTTCTTGCAACCAGACCTTTCTCCATCAATTAGGAATCTGATGCCGTCACTAAACACATTCCTTAAATTGTAGCCATTTGTTGAGTGTTTTTTTTTGGTGTCTAATCCGCATATATATCACCATTGCCCTTGATTTTCTTGACTGTATATCTCTTAAATGTCAACATATAGACGTGTGATTTAGTTTACGAAGATTTTTCAATGCCGAGAACCTCGATCAGAGAGTAAAAAAGGCGTAAGGTTCACAATGGTGTAAAATTAAAATGGGATATACCGGGCTAGGATTCGTGTTACTGGAACAAGGGCCAAACCAACCACCCAAGAATGGAATCGTTGAGCGAAAACACTTGATAACCTCCTAGAAGCAGCTTTTCTTGCCACCAGACCTTCCTCCATCAATTAGGAATCTGATGCCGTCACTAAACACATTCCTTAAATTGTAGGCATTTGTTGAGTGTTTGTTTTTTGGTGTCTAATCCGCATATATATCACCATTTCCCTTGATTTTCTTGACTGTATATCTCTTAAATGTCAACATATACACGTGTGATTTAGTTTACGTAGATTTTTCAATGCCGAGAACCTCGATCAGAGAGTAAAAAAGGCGTAAGGTTCACAATGGTGTAAAATTAAAATGGGATATACCGGGCTAGGATTCGAGTTACAGGAACAAGGGCCAAACCAACCACCCAAGAATGGAATCGTCGAGCGAAAACACTTGACAACCTCCTTGAAGCAGTTTTTCTTGCCACGCGACCTTTCTCCATCAATTAGGAATATGATGTCAACACTAAACACATTCCTTAAATTGTAGCCATTTGTTGAGTGTTTTTTTTGGTGTCTAATCCGCATGTATATCACCATTGCCCTTGATTTTCTTGACTGTATATCTCTTAAATGTCAACATATACACGTGTGATTTAGTTTACGAAGATTTTTCAATGCCGATAACCTCGATCATAGAGTAAAAAGGCGTATGGTTCATAATGGTGTAAAATTAAAATAGGATATACCGGGCTAGGATTCGAGTTACAGGAACAAGGGCCAAACCAACCACCTAAGAATGGAAACGTCGAGCGAAAACACTTGACAACCTCCTAGAAGCAGCTTTTCTTGCAACCAGACCTTTCTCCATGAATTAGGAATCTGATGCCGTCACTTAACACATTCCTTAAATTGTAGCCATTTGTTGAGTGTTTTTTTTGTGTCTAATCCGCATATATATCACCATTGCCCTTGATTTTCTTGACTGTATATCTCTTAAATGTCAACATATAAACGTGTGATTTATTTTACAAAGATTTTTCAATGTCGAGAACCTCGATCAAAGAGTAAAAAAGGCATAAGGTTCACAATGGTGTAAAATTAAAATGGGATATACCGGGCTAGGATTCGAGTTACAGGAACAAGGGCCAAACCAACCACCTAAGAATCGAAACGTCGAGCGAAAACACTTGACAACCTCCTAGAAGCAGCTTTTCTTGCCAACAGACCTTTCTCCATCAATTACGAATCTGATGCCGTCACTAAACACATTCCTTAAATTTTAGGCATTTGTTGAGTGTTTGTTTTTTGGTGTCTAATATGCATATATATCACCATTGCCCTTAATTTTCTTGACTGTATATCTCTTAAATGTCAACATATACACGTGTGATTTAGTTTACGAAGATTTTTCAATGCCGAGAACCTCGACCAGAGAGTAAAAAAAGCGTAAGGTTCACAATGGTGTAAAATTAAAATGGGATATACCGGGCTAGGATTCGAGTTACAGGAACATGGGCCAAACCAACCACCTAGGAATGGAAACGTCGAGCGAAAACACTTGATAACCTCCTAGAAGCAGCTTTTCTTGCCACCAGACCTTTCTCCATCAATTAGGAATCTGATGCCGTCACTAAACACATTCCTTGAATTGTAGCCATTTGTTGAGTGTTTTTTTTGGTGTCTAATCCACATATATATCACCATTGCCCTTGATTTTCTTGACTGTATATCTCTTAAATGTCAACATAGACACATGTGATTTAGTTTATGAAGATTTTTCAATGCCGAGAACCTCGATCAGAGAGTAAAAAAGGCGTAAGGTTCACAATGGTGCAAAATTAAAATGGGATATACCGGGTTAGGATTCGAGTTACAGGATCAAGGGCCAAAGAAACCACCCAAGAATGGAATCGTCGAGCGAAAACACTTGACAACCTCCTAGAAGCAGCTTTTCTTGCAACCAGACCTTTCTACATCAATTAGGAATCTGATGTCGTCACTAAACACATTCCTTAAATTGTAGCCATTTGTTGAGTTTTTTTTGTGTCTAATCCGCATATATATCACCATTGCCCTTGATTTTCTAGACTTTATATCGCGTAAATGTCAACATATACACGTGTGACTTAGTTTACGAAGATTTTTCAATGTTGAGAACCTCGATCAGAGAGTAAAAAAGGCGTAAGGTTCACAATGGTGTAAAATTAAAATGGGATATACCGGGCTAGGATTCGAGTTACAGGAACAAGGGCCAAACCAACCGCACAAGAATGGAATCTTCGAGCTAAAACACTTGACAACCTCCTAGAAGCAGCTTTTCTTGCCACCAGACCTTTCTCCCTCAATTAGGAATCTGATGCCGTCACTAAACACGTTCCTTAAATTGTAGCCATTTGTTGAGTGTTTTTTGGTGTCTAATTCGCATATATATCACCATTACCCTTGATTTTCTCGACTGTATATCTCCTGAATGTCAACATATACAAGTGTGATTTAGTTTACGAAGATTTTTCAAGGCCGAGAACCTCGATCAGAGAGTAAAAAAGGAGTAAGGTTCACAATGGTGTAAAATTAAAATGGGATATACCGGGCTAGGATTCGAGTTACAGGAATAAGGGCCAAACCAACCACCCAACAATGGAATCGTCGAGCGAAAACACTTGACAACCTCCTAGAAGCAGTTTTTCTTACCACCAAACCTTTCTTCATCAATTAGGAATCTGATGCCGTCAATAAACACATTCCTTAAATTGTAGTCATTTGTTGAGTGTTTTTTTGGTGTTTAATCCGCATATATATATCACCATTGCCCTCGATTTTCTAGACTGTATATCTCTTAAATGTCAACATATACACGTGTGATTTAGTTTACGAAGATTTTTCAATGACGAGGACCTCGATCAGAGAGTAAAAAAGGCGTAAGGTTCACAATGGTGTAAAATTAAAATGGGATATACCGGGCTAGGATTCGAGTTACAGGAACAAGGTCCAAACCAACCACCCAACAATGGAAATGTCGAGCGAAAACACTTAACAACCTCCTAGAAGCAGCTTTTCTTGCAACCAGACCTTTCTCCATCAATTTGGAATCTGATGCCGTCACTAAACACATTCCTTAAATTGTAGTCATTTGTTGAGTGTTTTTTTTGTGTCTAATCCGCATATATATCACCATTGCCCTTGATTTTCTTGACTGTATATCTCTTAAATGTCAACATATACACGTTTGATTTAGTTTATGAAGATTTTTCAATGCTGAGAACCTCGATCAGAGAGTAAAAAAGGCGTAAGGTTCACAATGGTGTAAAATTAAAATGGGATATACCGGGCTAGGATTCGAGTTATAGGAACAAGGGCCAAACCAACCACCTAAGAATGGAAACGTCGAGCGAAAACACTTGATAACCTCCTAGTAGCAGCTTTTTTTACCACCAGACCTTTCTCCATCAATTAGGAATCTAATGCCGTCACTAAACACATTCCTTAAATTCTAGCCATTTGTTGAGTATTTTTTTTGGTGTCTAATCCGCATATAAATCACCATTGCCCTTGATTTTCTTGACTGTATATCTCTTAAATGTCAACATATACACGTTTGATTTAGTTTACGAAGATTTTTCAATGCCGAGAACCTCGATCAGAGAGTAAAAAAGGCGTAAGGTTCACAATGGTGTAAAATTAAAATGGGATATACCGGGTTAGGATTCGAGTTACAGGAACAAGGGCCAAACCAACCACCCAAGAATAGAATCGTCGAGCGAAAACACTTGACAACCTCCTAGA
This sequence comes from Helianthus annuus, assembly GCF_002127325.2. Taxonomy (NCBI): domain Eukaryota; kingdom Viridiplantae; phylum Streptophyta; class Magnoliopsida; order Asterales; family Asteraceae; genus Helianthus; species Helianthus annuus. The sequence continues at coordinate 38,876,319 of NC_035437.2, forward strand.
AGCAGCTTTTCTTGCAACCAGACCTTTCTCCATCAATTAGGAATCTGATGCCGTCACTAAACACATTCCTTAAATTGTAGCCATTTGTTAAGTATTGTTTTTGGTGTCTAATCCGCATATATATCACCATTGCCCTTGATTTTCTAGACTGTATATCTCTTAAATGACAACATATACACGTGTGATTTAGTTTACGAAGATTTTTCAATGCCGAGAACCTCGATCAGAGAGTAAAAAAGGCGTAAGGTTCACAATAGTGTAAAATTAAAATTGGATATACCGGGCTAGGATTCGAGTTACAGGAACAAGGGCCAAACCAACCACACAAGAATGGTATCGTCGAGCGAAAACACCTGACAACCTCGTAGAAGCAGCTTTTCTTGCCACCAGACCTTTCTCCATCAATTAGGAATCTGATGCCGTCACTAAACACATTCCTTAAATTGTAGCCATTTGTAGAGTGTTTTTTGGTGTCTAATTCACATATATATCACCATTGCCCTGAATTTTCTCGGATGTATATCTCCTGAATGTCAACATATACACGTGTGATTTAGTTTACGAAGATTTTTCAAGGCCGAGAACCTCGATCAGAGAGTAAAAAAGGAGTAAGGTTCACAATGGTGTAAAATTAAAATGGGATATACCGGGCTAGGATTCGAGTTACAGGAACAAGGGCCAAACCAACCACCCAAGAATGGAATCGTCGAGCGAAAACACTTGACAACCTCCTAGAAGCAGCTTTTCTTGCCACCAGACCTTTCTCCATCAATTAGGAATCTGATGCCGTCACTAAACACATTCCTTAAATTGTAGCCATTTGTTGAGTGTTTTTTTTTGGTGTCTAATCCGCATATATATATATATAACCATTGCCCTTGATTTTCTTGACTGTATATCTCTTAAATGTCAATATATACACGTGTGATTTAGTTTACAAAGATTTTTCAATGACGATAACCTCGATCAGAGAGTAAAAAAGGCGTAAGGTTCACAATGGTATAAAATTAAAATGGGATATACTGGGCTAAGAGTCGAGTTATAGGAACAAGGGCCAAACCAACCACCCAAGAATGGAATCGTCGAGCGAAAACACCTGTCAACCTCCTAGAAGCAACTTTTCTTGCCACCAGACCTTTCTCCATCAATTAGGAATCTGATGCCGTCACTAAACATATTCCTTAAATTGTAGCCATTTGTTGAGTGTTTTTTGGTGTCTAATTCGCATATATATCACCATTGCCCTGGATTTTCTCGACTGTATATCTCCTGAATGTCAACATATACACGTGTGATTTAGTTTACGAAGATTTTTCAAGGCCGAGAACCTAGATCATAGAGTAAAAAAGGAGTAAGGTTCACAATGGTGTAAAATTAAAATGGGATATACCGGGCTAGGATTCGAGTTACTGGAACAAGGGCCAAACCAACCACCCAAGAACGGAATCGTCGAGCGAAAACACTTGACAACCTTCTAGAAGCAGCTTTTCTTGCCACCAAACCTTTCGACATCAATTAGGAATCTGATGCCGTCACTAAACATATTCCTTAAATTGTAGGCATTTGTTGAGTGTTTTTTTTGGTGTCTAATCCGCATATATATATATATATAACCATTGCCCTTGATTTTCTTGACTGTATATATCTCTTAAATGTCAATATATACACGTGTGATTTAGTTTACGAAGATTTTTCAATGACGAGAACCTCGATCAGAGAGTAAAAAAGGCGTAAGGTTCACAATGGTGTAAAATTAAAATGGGATATACCGGGCTAGGATTCGAGTTATAGGAACAAGGGCCAAACCAACCACCCAAGAATGGAATCGTCGAGCGAAAACACTTGACAACCTCCTAGAAGCAACTTTTCTTGCCACCAGACCTTTCTCCATCAATTAGGAATCTGATGTCGTCACTAAACACATTCCTTAAATTGTAGCCATTTGTTGAGTGTTTTTTTGGTGTCTAATCCGCATATATATATCACCATTGCCCTTGATTTTCTTGACTGTATATCTCTTAAATGTCAACATATACACGTGTGATTTAGTTTAAAGAAGATTTTTCAATGCCGAGAACCTCGATCAGAGAGTAAAAAAGGCGTAAGGTTCACAATGGTTTAAAACTAAATTGGGATATACCAGGCTAGGATTCGAGTTACAGGAATAAGGGCCAAACCAACCACCCAAGAATGGAATCGTCGAGCGAAAACACTTGACAACCTCCTAGAAGCAGCTTTTCTTGCCACCAGACCTTTCTCCATCAATTAGGATCTGATGCCGTCACTAAACACATTCCTTAAATTGTAGCCATTTGTTGAGTGTTTTTTTTTGTGTCTAATCCGCATATATATCACCATTGCCCTTGATTTTCTTGACTGTATATCTCTTAAATGTCAACATATACACGTGTGATTTGTTTACGAAGATTTTTCAATGCCGAGAACCTCGATCAGAGCGTAAAAAAGGCGTAAGGTTCACAATGGTGTAAAATTAAAATGGGATATACCGGGCTAAGATTCGAGTTACAGGAACAAGGGCCAAACCAACCACCCAAGAATGGAATCGTCGAGCGAAAACACTTGACAACCTCCTAGAAGCAGCTTTTCTTGCCACCAGACCTTTCTCCATCAATTAGGAATCTGATGCCATCACTAAACACATTCCTTAAATCGTAACCATTTGTTGAGTGTTTTTTTGGTGTCTAATCCGCATATGTATCACCATTGCGCTTGATTTTCTTGACTGTATATCTCTTAAATGTCAACATATATACGTTTGATTTAGTTTAAGAAGATTTTTCAATGACGATAACCTCGATCAGAGAGTAAAAAAGGCGTAAGGTTCACAATGGTGTAAAATTAAAATGGGATATACCGGGCTAGGATTCGAGTTACAGGAACAAGGGCCAAACCAACCACCCAAGAATGGAATCGTCGAGCGAAAACACTTGACAACCTCCTCGAAGCTGCTTTTCTTGCCACCAGACCTTTCTCCATCAATTAGGAATATGATGAAGTCAATAAACACATTCCTTAAATTGTAGCCATTTATTGAGTGTTTTTTTTTCAGTGTCTAATCCGCATATATATCACCATTGCCCTTGATTTTCTTGACTGTGTATCTCTTAAATGGCAACATATAAACGTGTGATTTAGTTTACGAAGATTTTTCAATGCCGAGAACCTCGATCAGAGAGTAAAAAAGGCGTAAGGTTCACAATGGTGTAAAATTAAATGGGATATACCGGGCTAGGATTCGAGTTACAGGAACAAGGGCCAAACCAACCACCCAAGAATGGAATCGTCGAGCGAAAACACTTGACAACCTCCTTGCAGCTGCTTTTCTTGCAACCAGACCTTTCTCCATCAATTAGGAATCTGATGCCGTCACTAAACACATTCCTTAAAATGTAGCCATTTGTTGTGTGTTTTTTTTGCTGTCTAATCCGCATATATATATGTATATATCACCATTTCCCTTGATTTTCTTGACTGTATATCTCTTAAACGTCAATATATACACGTGTGATCTAGTTTACAAAGATTTTTCAATGACAAGAACTCGATCCGAGAGTAAAAAAGGCGTAAGCTTCACAATGGTGCAAAATTAAAATGGGATATACCGGGCTAGGATTCGAGTTATAGGAAACAGGGCCAAACCAACCACCCAAGAATGGAATCGTCGAGCGAAAACACTTGACAACCTCCTTGAAGCTGCTTTTCTTGCCACCAGACCTTTCTCCATCAATTAGGAATATGATGCCGTCACTAAACACATTCCTTAAATTGTAGCCATTTGTTGAGTATTTTTTTGGTGTCTAATCCTCATATATATATAACCATTGCCCTTGATTTTCTTGAATGTATATCTCTTAAATGTCAATATATACACGTGTGATTTAGTTTACGAAGATTTTTCAATGATGAGAACCTCGATCAGAGAGTAAAAAAGGCGTAAGGTTCACAATGTTGTAAAATCAAAATGGGATATACCGGGCTAGGATTCGAGTTATAGGAACAAGGGCCAAACCAACCACCCAAGAATGGAATCGTCGAGCGAAAACACTTGACAACCTCCTAAAAGCAAATTTTCTTGCCACCAAACCTTTCTCTATCAATTAGGAATCTGATGCCGTCACTAAACACATTCCTTAAATTGTAGCCATTCGTTGAGTGTTTTTTTTTGCTGTCTAATCTGCATATATATATAACCATTGCCCTTGATTTTCTTGATTGTATATCTCTTAAATGTCAATATATACACGTGTGATTTAGTTTACTAAGATTTTTCAATGACGAGAACCTCGATCAGAGAGTAAAAAAGGCGTAAGGTTCACAATGGTGTAAAATTAAATTGGGATATACCGGGCTAGGATTCGAGTTACAGGAACAAGGGCCAAACCAACCACCCAAGAATGGAATCGTCGAGCGAAAACACTTGACAACCTCCTAGAAGCAGCTTTTCTTGCCACCAGACCTTTCTCCATCAATTAGGAATCTGATGTCGTCACTAAACACATTCCTTAAATTGTAGCCATTTGTTGAGTGTTTTTTTTTGTGTCTAATCCGCATATATATCACCATTGCCCTTGATTTTCTTGACTGTATATCTCTTAAATGTCAACATATACACGTGTGATTTTGTTTACGAAGATTTTTCAATGCCGAGAACCTCGATTAGAGCGTAAAAAAGGCGTAAGGTTCACAATGGTGTAAAATTAAAATGGGATATACCGGGCTAGGATTCGAGTTACAGGAACAAGGGCCAAACCAACCACCCAAGAATGGAATCGTCGAGCGAAAACACTTGACAACCTCCTAGAAGCAGCTTTTCTTGCCACCAGACCTTTCTCCATCAATTAGGAATCTGATGCCATCACTAAACATATTCCTTAAATCGTAACCATTTGTTGAGTGTTTTTTTTGGTGTCTAATCCGCATATGTATCACCATTGCGCTTGATTTTCTTGACTGTATATCTCTTAAATGTCAACATATACACGTGTGATTTAGTTTAAGAAGATTTTTCAATGCCGAGAACCTCGATCAGAGAGTAAAAAAGGCGTAAGGTTCACAATGGTTTAAAATTAAATTGGGATATACCGGGCTAGGATTTGAGTTACATGAACATGGGCCAAACCAACCACCGAAGAATGGAGTCGTCTAGCAAAAACACTTGATAACCTCCTAGAAGCAGCTTTTCTTGCCACCAGACCTTTCTCCATTAATTAGGAACCTGATGCCATCACTAAACACATTCCTTAAATTGTAGCCATTTGTTGAGTGTTTTTTGTGTCTAATCCGCATATATATCACCATTGCTCTTGATTTTCCTGACTGTATATCTCTTAAATGTCAACATATACACGTGTGATTTAGTTTAAGAAGATTTTTCAAGGCCGAGAACCTCGATCAGAGAGTAAAAAAGGTGTAAGGTTCACAATGGTTTAAAATTAAATTGGGATATACCAGGCTAGGATTTGAGTTACAGGAACAAGGGCCAAACCAACCACCCAAGAATGGAATCGTCGAGCGAAAACACTTGACAACCTCCTAGAAGCAGCTTTTCTTGCCACCAGACCTTTCTCCATCAATTAAGAATCTGATGCCATCACTAAACACATTCCTTAAATTGTAACCATTTGTTAAGTGTTTTATTGGTGTCTAATCCGCATATGTATCACCATTGCCCTTGATTTTCTTGACTGTATATCTCTTAAATGTCAACATATACACGTGTGATTTAGTTTACCAAGATTTTTCAATGCCGAGAACCTCGATAAGAGAGTAAAAAAGGCGTAAGGTTCACAATGGTGTAAAATTAAAATGGGATATACCGGGCTAGGATTTGAGTTACATGAACATGGGCCAAACCAACCACCGAAGAATGGAATCGTCGAGCAAAAACACTTGATAACCTCCTAGAAGCAGCTTTTCTTGCCACCAGACCTTTCTTCGTCAATAAGGAATCTGATGCCGTCACTAAACACATTCCTTAAATTGTAGCCATTTGTTGAGTGTTTTTTTTGGTGTATAATCCGCATATATATCACCATTGCCCTTGATTTTCTTGACTGTATATCTCTTAAATGTCAACATATACACGTGTGATTTAGTTTAAGAAGATTTTTCAATGCCGAGAACCTCGATCAGAGAGTAAAAAAGGCGTAAGGTTCACAATGGTTTAAAGTTAAATTGGGATATACCGGGCTAGGATTCGAGTTACATGAATAAGGGCCAAACCAACCACCCAAGAATGGAATCGTCGAGCGAAAACACTTGACAACCTCCTAGAAGCAGCTTTTCTTGCCACCAGACGTTTCTCCATCAATTAGGGAATTAGGGATCTGATGCCGTCACTAAACACATTCCTTAAATTGTAGCCATTTGTTGAGTGTTTTTTTTGTGTCTAATCCGCATATATATATCACCATTGCCCTTGATTTTGTTGACTGTATATCTCTTAAATGTCAACATATACACGTGTGATTTTGTTTACGAAGATTTTTCAATGCCGAGAACCTCGAACAGAGCGTAAAAAAGGCGTAAGGTTCACAATGGTGTAAAATTAAAATGGAATATACCGAGCTAGGATTCGAGTTACAGGAACAAGGGCCAAACCAACCACCCAAGAATGGAATCGTCGAGCGAAAACACTTGACAACCTCCTAGAAGCAGCTTTTCTTGCCACCGGACATTTCTCCATCAATTAGGAATCTGATGCCATCACTAAACACATTCCTTAAATCGTAACCATTTGTTGAGTGTTTTTTTGGTGTCTAATCCGCATATGTATCACCATTGCCCTTGATTTTCTTGACTGTATATCTCTTAAATGCCAACATATACACGTGTGATTTAGTTTAAGAAGATTTTCAACGCCGAGAACCTCGATCAGAGAGTAAAAAAGGCGTAAGGTTCACAATGGTTTAAAATTAAATTGGGATATACTGGGCTAGGATTTGAGTTACATGAACATGGGCCAAACCAACCACCGAAGAATGGAGTCGTCGAGCAAAAACTCTTGATAACCTCCTAGAAGCAGCTTTTCCTGCCACCAGACCTTTCTCCATTAATTAGGAACCTGATGCCATCACTAAACACATTCCTTAAATTGTAGCCATTTGTTGAGTGTTTTTTTGTGTCTAATCCGCATATATATCACCATTGCTCTTGATTTTCCTCACTGTATATCTCTTAAATGTCAACATATACATGTGTGATTTAGTTTAAGAAGATTTTTCAAGGCCGAGAACCTCGATCAGAGAGTAAAAAAGGTCTAGGTTCACAATGGTTGCGGGGCGCGACAGACCCCGAGATCACCTATAAATTGAGCAGTTTACTGCACCTTCAAATTCATTCAACAATTTCTTTCTCTCTCAAACTTATAGTGCAAAAATTATACCCCTAAAACACGAAGCTCTGCCCCGTTCTAAGTATTTTAACCCTCGATCGGTAATTTGTTACCCTACCCGATTGATCTAGGACCCATCAACGCATGTCAAGGCTCTGCCTGACTAAGTCCGTTGGGGTTCTGTCTCGTGTTGTAAGGCTAATGTGATTTGGGTTATCTTACTAACACGCGTGCATTGTCTGTTTTTACTAGAAACTCAAGAAAATAATCAGGATATATCACCAGGAAGCCCGTAGAAAAACATAAGTTTACAATGTGAGTCATTCTCTTTTTCTCACCGTTTGTGAGCCATTATTTCAAATGTTTTACAAAACCCTAAATGTTTATCAGTTATACTTACAGTGGTTAAGTTTTTTGTAATTCTACAGTTATCATCAGTATGTGGGGTTTTGTATACATTACTTGACACTTGTTACTATTGCAAACATTTGTTTCTAGTAAAAACAAATGGAATGTACTCGCCAGTATTTCTTGCTGATAAAAATATTTTTAAAACACGTTTCAGGTAACTTAATGTGAAGCTATAAGAAGCCAGCTATGGAGCACTGAAGGCTTAAAGAAAGTGGCTTTAATTTACCTGAATAAAACGAAGAAGTTTATGTTTTTAGCAACTAGGGTTTACCCCTATAAAATATTATTATCAATGAAATATGGGTTATCCCATTTGTTTAAATATAAAAGTTCGGTGTTTTGAAACTCTGAAATCTATTTCCTAACTACGATCCTGATGTCTCATTTCCGCTGCCAAATTAAAAAAAAAAACACCGATACCACCAACTCGAGTTCGCGGCTCCCGCTCCCGGGATGGGGTCGGGGGTTACGACATTATATATACTTATCTGAGTAGACTATAACTCGGTCACTATGGGGATAGTTTATCCGTGTTTGTGCTTTATCACGCTTCCACATCTGATTAATAATAAAGTGTTTTTATTATTATTACTATTTCAATATAAAATTTGATTTTATAAATTAAAACGGACACCCAAAATTCCCTGTAGTGGTATGAGAGCAACTTTTATAGTTATTCAAATATTATTATTTAAATTGATCTTAGTTTTATTTGTCAAAACGTTTATTTGACAAAAAAAAAAGATCAAGCCTTTATTGTTTAGATGTGATTGTGATTGTCATAAATCGAGCCCTAGAGACATGTGGTTATGTTTGGTTTGTTTGTTGTTTTTGGTTGGTTTCAGTATCTATATTTTTCGGGTTATTTGGAATCTTTTATAATAGTTAGGTTTTATTTTATGTAAAAGTATTTTATTATAAAATTGTAAAAACCTAGCAAGACAAGATATTGAAGACCGAAGATGGAAACGAATAAGACCTTGCAGATAGAGAACTTGGACTAAGTGGGAGCAATGCCAGACTTATGATTGTTTTTCCCTTTTAGACCCGTTTAGTCATGTATCGAAACAAACTCAATGAAAATAAGTTATCTGAATGGTTCAGGAACTTGAGAAAAGTTCTCGAGACTGAAAATAGGTTGTATGTCCCAAACTATTTTGCCAAAGCCAAAGTGTTTGACTAGTGATTTTAATTTAGTGGTGAATAATAGTTGTCGACAAAAACGAGGATTAGTTATCATTGGATAATAATTAAAGAGAGTTAGTTTTGTTATTGGAGGATAAAACGAAGTCAAAGGAGGATAAAACGAAGTCAGAGGGTTGACAAATAATAAGCAATTAGTCAATGACTAATTACTTGGAGGGAAAGTCAAATGTTGATGGGCTATAGTGTAAGTTAAGGATCTATAAATAGAACTTTAGCCTGAAACCCTAATTGTATCATATACACATTACAAGAACTTAGGCAAAAACTCTAGCCACCTTTCTCCTCTCTTCCTCGTCGCCTAGTGCAACCGGCCACCTCCGCCTAGCCGGCCACCCGATGTCGCCCTACTGTCCAGCCACGGTCCAAATTCCGCCACCTCTGTCGCGCGTCGCCACCGTCCTATCTCGCATTCTTGGTGTTTCGAATCCGATCCGTTTCGCGCGTTGAAATTTTGTGGTGTTTTGGAGATTGTGATCAGTCTTACTAACGGAGCCATTCGTTGCATCCATTATGCGGGTTTTTGGTTTTCGTCAAGATACAATCCTAAACCCACTATGGTTGTGTTTATATATAATTATCTGAGTAGATTGTAACTGAATCGCTGAAGGGATAGTTTATCCGTGTTCGTGTTTTATCACGCTTCCGCATCTGATTAATAATAAAGTGTTATTATTATTATTACTATTTTAATATAACATTGGATTTTATAAATTAAAACGGATACCCAAGAATCCCTATAATTTTTCCTTTTTTCTAATATTTTAACAAACATAAAATTGATATAATTGATTTTACAATATATTCATTATCCTTATATTAAATTTTGAGTGTTTTGAACAGTAGTTTTGAACAGTAACAATATTAAGAAGAGAAGTGAATAGTATTGGGTACCGGTATCGGTATCAAATTTATCAAACTGAGTGTATTTTCGGTATTCGTTCGGCACGGGTATTCATCGGGTTTTACCCTCAAATACCGGTGTCGTACCAGTACCGACCGTATCAAGCTGTACCGTACCAGGTATGTTCGGTACCGGTACCCACTTTTGATGATTTTGGTAACGGTATTTTGGTATCGGTTGGTACCGAGCTCATCAAATCCTGTAGCAACGTAGCAATACAAGTAATTGCACAGTTTACATTACTTTTCATACACACAGTAAGTAAACTGTATTTCATTTTAATGAGGTTTTATATACACAACAACTTATTTTACTTTATTTTTTGCCTTTTTACGTAATGAATGAATTGTAGCATGTAAAATTAACTTGGATATTTAGATTATTGATGAGAAAATCGTATCAAATCCTGTAATCAAACCGGTATCGTATCGGTACCAAATTTACTATACCAAATCATTTTCGGCACCAATTTGGTACCCACCTTTTGGCGTTTTCAGAATCGTTACTTTCGGTTCGACACCGGTCTAGCACCATACCTATATTTATTGATTTTTACCTTCAAATACCATACCGTATTGTACCAAGCATTTTCGGTGTCGGTACCTAATTTCGATGATTTTCCGGATCGGTACTTTCGGTGCCATTACCGGTACCGAGCTCATCCGTATTTTAACGTGTTAGCACTGTAATAACTGAATTGAAAACAACCGAATTTCCAACGTGTAGGATGTGTGGGTCCTGTTATTATATATTAGGTTATTTAAAATCGGTTTTTCTTAGGGCGAATTGACTATCCTTTTCACGACATTTTTATTTATGTTTTGATATTCAGTATCAGCTTGCCGTTACTAACACGTGTTTTGCAGTCATTGGGTCCCCGCCGCAACGCGCGGGCGGAAATTTAACTAGTTTGGTTAATGATATAATTACTATGCATAATTATTTTAAGTGACCTAAAATTGTACCACATGTCCTCTAAGTTTGCACCACATGTCTTCTAAAGTTTTTATTTATTAAAAGTATGTTTTATATATCTATAAAAGAAATAATGATATGTGTTCTTTTGTGGTGGTCACAATAAGATTGCATGTGTGTAGCCATTAATATATGGTCATGACTTTATCCTTTTGTCATTTATAGATGCACAAAATGCACGTTGTCTAAATATGTGGCCGCTCGTAAATTACTACTAGTGGGATTCCTCGCGCCATACGACTGGAATTTGGTTCGTTTCATTTCGGTTCGTTACTATATTGATACTTGCTATAGAAACCAAAAATAAATAAAGTTGTGAAATGACATGTTTACACATATCCTCTAAGACTGTGCCACATGTACTATAAGATTTTTATTTGTTACAAATATATTTTCAGGACAATGCTAGATAAAAAACCCTAAAAATTTGAGAAAACCCTAGAAAACCCAACCTCCCGACCTTTTTTTTTATTGAAAAAAATAACACATGTAATATACATGTTTTTAAGAGTTTTGAGCCAAAAAAATCAAAAAAGCGCCGAGTGGATGTTTTTAAAAAAAATAAACAAGTTTCAGCAACTTTCGTCACTAACATGTGTTAGACAAAAAAGTGCTGAAACTTGTTTATTTTTTTTAAAAAAAAACACTCGGCGCTTTTTTGATTTTTTTGGCTCAAAACTCTTAAAAACATGTATATTACATGTGTTATTTTTTTCAAAAAAAAAAAAAGTCGGGAGGTTGGGTTTTCTAGGGTTTTCTCAAATTTTTAGGGTTTTCTACCTAGCCCTACCCTATATTTTCATATTTATATATGAAATATATGTGTTCTTCCGTGGTGGTCACAATGAGATTGTACGTGTGTGACCATTAATATGTGATTAATATGTGGGCTCAACTTTATCATTTTGTCATTTATAGATGCACGTGATGTTATATGCACGTTGGCTAAATATGTGGTTGCTCGTTAATTACTACTAGTGGGATTCCTTGCGTTTCGTGGCGGTAATTTGGTCTGTTTCATTTTGATTCGTGTTTACATAGATTGAAAAATATAAAAACGAATACCGATAACGATTACAATAATATCGATACGGGTACCGATTTTGTTCGGTCGAAATCAGTTTTGTCAGTCAGGGTATGGACACTCGTATAACATGCGATAAAAAACACTCTATTGTGAATACAACTTTGTTTCGACAAAAGTTATGGTAGAATGACGAGAAAAAAATTAAAGACACTTGCGTATTTGGTTTAAAAAAAATAACGAACACAACTTATTAGAAAATATCAAATTAAATGAAAACAAGTAGGTTAAAAACATATTTTAGTATATAGGTGAAATAGAAATAAAAAAATATTATAAAAAGTTATTGTTCCTTCAGTTATAGTTTTTTATAGTAACATGGCGATTGTAGTTGCCCGTAGCGACTGTGAAATTAACATGATTAAGTACATCAAGAGACATGTATGTGGTTACCGTGTTCCTCTTTCAAAACTCTAAAATCACATAAAAGTTATATTCAAAAATCACAAAATGTCACGTCTTTGTATAAATAAGTGTTTCAAGAAAAAGAATTTAAACAAAACGTACTACCAAAATATAAAAACTACGGAAAATTGTTAGCTTTAAAAGAAGTACAAGCATATCATATTTGACTCAACTCGATATTGAGTAAATTTATGTCAAAACATAGATCGACTTGGTTTTGAACAAAATTTGTACCTAAGCATAGATAATAGTGAGATCGTCACAACATTATATGGAGAATATAAGAAAACATTATATTTATGTTATTAGTTAACTAGAAATATTAAATAACTAGTGTTAAGCCCTCCATGTTGCGGTACGGGAGTGTAAAACTGTGTTATCAGTGTTGCATGGGGGTGTAAAAGCATGCTAAGTAACAACCGAACGGCTACCAAAACTGAAAAGAAGAAACGTAAAATAAAAACACGAATTTCTAACACTAAATAACTCACGTGACATAAAATGTAGACGATGTCGAATTTATACCAACACGTAATTAAAAGTCTAAATTCATTTAACTTTTATAGCAAATTTTATGATAATTTATAAAAGACTAAGTTTTATTACTAAAATGGTTAACCCTAAAGTTAGTATGACACAAAAAAAAATCTCACAAACGACAAAAGAGTTACTATTCAGCGTTATATTATAAAATAATATATATATATATATATATATATATATATATGTATCGTAAAATACACTAGTGTATTTCAACATCAAATCCTAGCCATTGATCTACACACGTGTATGGTCAGGATTAGTTCACTCAGTTCGCAAGCTACACTAGTGTTCACTCTTGAACCTAATCCTATATATATCTATATATATATATATATAGGGGAGCGCTAAAATGAAAACCACCTCCAGTTGTAAGAATCGAGACAACCACTTTCTAGCCATTAGATCTTCAAGATGGATGGATGGGATTAAAAGTAGTTAAAAGTAATATTAAATACTTTTTGTCTTATTATGTCTTTTTATGTTTTACATTTTACGTTAAACTTTTTACGTTTTACGTTAAAAACTTTACGTTTTACGTTAAACTTTTTACGTTTTACGTTTTACGTTAAACTTTTTACGTTTTACGTTTTATGTTTTATGTAAAACTTTTTACGTTTTACATTTAACGTTAAACTTTTTACGTTTTACGTTAAACTTTTTACGTTTTACGTTAAACTTTTTACGTTTTACATTTTTACGTTTTATGTTAAAAAGTTTACGGTTTAACTTTTTTTCACAAAAACTTTTTTACACAAAAACGTTTTTACACAAAATTTTTTTACGCAAAACGAACGCATCCAGAAATCGCAAACTCGGTAGGTGTCTCAGATAGATTGTTATCGTCATCGACTGGGGAAAAGAATATAAAAAACCAACAACATCAAAACAAAAGTGTATCTCGAAAAAAAACGGGGTTTGGCTCAGATTTTCCGATAATTAAAAGGCTGCAAAGCGGGGTTGCAGGTTCAAAAACCTACCCTCCACCATCGTTGTCTCGCCATCGTAATCAAAATCAAGTTTTTTTTTTTTTTTTTGCATCATCGCCACCCAAAACCCACAGTTCAAAAATTCAATATCAATACACAGTTGCTTCCCCACCTACAATAAATCACACTTCAAAAAATTCAAAATAAAAAACATTATACAGGATCCAAATCAAGTTGTATGAAGCCCCCATCACAGATTGTATGCAAAACCCCATCACAGATTGTATGAACCCCCACCCAACAAAATAACCACCAAAAATCCTGCAAAAATCCATACCAAACATAAAAAAATCATTGTACAAACTTCCAAAAAAACACCCAAAAACCTCCAAACAAAAGCAGCAACATCATCAGCAAGAAACTCAAAACAATTTATACAAAATTCATGATTCTCACCAACACCATCACCGCCACCACCGGGGGTTCCACGCAGCAACATCATTAGCAAGAAACTCAAAACAATCGAGTTCCCCCTTCATTCTCGGCAGTTCCACACCACCGCTCACACAGCCACCGCCTCCAACACCAGCACCGGCACCTTGTCGGCATCCCACCGGCAACCCCCATTACCTCAGCCGTTCAGTCACATCGGCCACCGCCGCCGTCCTCTTTCTCTCTCCTCTGATGAAGTGAGAAAAGATCTGTAAGTATCTCCGGCTGTCACCGGTTTCGACACTCCCTTCACCCGTTTTTCAGATGCTGGTAAAACAAACTGGTGTCGGTGGTGGTTAGATGATGGTGAACAACTGGTCTTGTCGCCGGAGAAGAAGGGGGTACAAGGGGACGGGGTGCGGCTGGAACTAGGGTGGGGGTTGCCGGTAAAGTTGCTGGCTATTTGAGTGTTTGGGGTGATGAATATGGTGGTGGGTAATGGGTTGGGATGAAGAAGATGAATCTCTGCTATTTGAAGAAGTGAAGAGAGAGACAGATTAAAGGAAATATAAAAGAGGAGAGAGACAATCTCTGGTGGCATTAAATGGAGAGAGAGGGGGGGGGGATTTGACATTTGGGGTAAAAGACCAAAATACCCTTTTAGTTTGCATAATCTGATTGGTTGAGAGTGGTTCTCGTGGTTCTTACAACTGGTGGTGGTTTTCATTTTAGCGCTCCCCTATATATATATATATATATATATAGGGAGAGAGAGAGTTGGGTAGAAAGCCTTAGTTTCCTAGAAAGTCTAGGAAGCAATAGGGAGGTGACATGTGGCTTTTAGTTTTTTATTTAAAAGGGCATGATGCTAATTTGATTATTAATTTAATTTTGGAATATTATATATCCTAAACTAACTATAAATATATTTATGGAAACGTATATCTCTTTGACTATTTCAAATCATTACGATTTCAAAAGGGCGGTTACTTTAAATTACGAAGTTCAAATCATTAACAATTTCTTCACGTTGTGTTTTATCAGTTATTGGGTTCATCACAATGTGTTTTAGTAGTTACTGGTTTCAGTTACTATTCCATCAAAATGTGTTTTATCAGTTACTTGTTGATATGATTTTTGGCATTCTTGATGTTGTGTTTTATCAGTTATTGGTTCACGTTGTGTTTTATTAGTTATTGGTCCACGTTGTGTTTTATCAGTTACTGGTTTCATCACAATGTGTTTTATCAGTTACTGGTTGATATGATTTTTGGCATTCTTGATGTTGTGTTTTATCAATTACCGGTTTCATCACAATGTGTTATACCAGTTATGATTCATGAATGGCATGTTCTTTTGTATTTTATCTACTGTTTCATCACAATGTGTTTTATCAGTTACTGGTTGATGTGATTTTGGCATTCTTGATGTTGTGTTTTATCAGTTACTGGTTTCATCACAATGTGTTTTATCAGTTACTGGTTGATAATATTTTGACATTCTTGATGTTGTGTTTTATCAGTTACTGGTTCACTTTGTGTTTTATCAGTTAGCATTCTTGATGTTGTGTTTTAGCAGTCAGTCACTAGTTCGTCACATTGTGTTTTATCACTAAAACACACTACTATGAACACATCTAGATCTGATTTATTGTTATTTTTAGTATGATTTGGTGTTTTCAAATGTGAGAGATTAGAGAGAGAGAAAAAAATTGCGACATTTTTGGAGGTGGTTTTATGATTGGTAGTTATTTCCTTATTAAAAACAACTTAAATGATACATTTACCCAAATCAATTAAATTAGTCTATTTTAAATACACGTATATTACCAAATGTCATCAAAATGATCTCAAACATTAAACACACTCATCTGATGCCTAGATCGCTTCCTACACTTTCTAGGAAAAACACACTTTCCGCATGATCCCCACTACATATATATATATATATATATATATATATATATATATATATATATATATATATAGAGAGAGAGAGAGAGAGAGAGAGAAAGAGAGTAGGGTTCCTACGGAAAGTGTGTTTTTCCTAGAAAGTCTAGGAAGCGATCTGGTCCATCAGATTGGTGTGTTTAAGGGTTGAGATTAAATCAATGGCAATCTTGTAATATTTAACTATATTTAATAGATTGTTTTAAATGATAAGGGGCAATTTCGTCATAACAGTGTTTAAAATCAATCAAAAATAACCGTCAATAAGTCACATTTCCTTATTACACGCGAATTTCCCTCTCTCTCACTTTCTCTCTCTAAACCCACAACGAAATCAATCAAAAATCATACCAAAAATACCTATAAATCATGGATGAAGATAAGAGATTTTCCAACTTCTATATACGTAAGATCAAACGGACATTGTGTTCTGTGTTTTAGTTGGCGATTAGGGTTCAATTGTGTTCTACATTGAAGTGTTTTATGTTTGCAGGGAAGAGGTTCAAAAAAAAGAGGGATTTGAACAAGATGGATGGGAGCAGACTTGAAGTCGCCGGAAGAGAAAACACAGTCGCTGGAAGCAACGCCGGAAGAGAAAACACGGTCGTAATCTGCTTGTAAAACACATTTGTATGAATCTGCTTGCTGTTAAAACACAGCTGTATGAATCTGAATTGCTGTTAAAACACAGCTGTATGAATCTGAAGGATAAAACACATGTGTTTGAATCTGCTTGCTGTTAAAACACAGCTGTATGAATCTGAATGCTAAAACACAGTTGTATGAATCTGCTTGATGTTAAAATACAACGGTATGAATCTGCTTGCTGTTAAAACACACCTGTATGAATCTGAATGCTAAAACACAACTGTATAAATCTGCTTGCTGTTAAAACACAACTGTATGAATCTGAATGCTAAAACACAACTGTATGCATCTGCTTGCTATTAAAACACAACTGTTTGAATCTGAATGCTAAAACACAACTGTATGAATCTGCTAGCTGTTAAAACACACCTGTATGAATCTGAATGCTAAAACACAACTGTATGAATCTGCTTGTTGTTAAAACACAACTGTATGAATCTGAATAATAAAACACAGTTGTATGAATCTGCTTGCTGTTAAAACACATCACCAATAACAAATTGTTAAAACACAGTACCAAGAACATGCTGATAGATTCCAGCAAGAAAACGAAAGAATAATTGATATTAAGTGAAATCAGAAATCGAATACAAAAAATTCCGAAATTTATGGATAGTTAGTTATTGAAGATAATTTCCTAAAATAAAAATAGATTGTGAAAGTACATAAATGCCCTTTTAGATAAAATCCTTCAATGCCACATGTCGCGTTCTTATTGCTTCCTAGACTTTCTAGGAAAAACACACTTTCCACCCAACTCCTACTCTATATATATATATATATAGAACACCTCAAAGTGTGAGAACGGTGAGAACGATTCTCAGCTACAAGATCTTAGTGGTTTGTGGGTGAGATTGATGCGGTGACATTTTTGTAAATAATAGGGGTCTTGGAACTACCAGGAGAGGTAAAATAGGAAGATCCAAACAAAGATGCACATGCTAATCACATGTCATTTTCCCCCATCATATTTAAACAACAATAACTTTTTTATACGTGATTATTTTTCAAAAAAAAAAATTACACCATAAAACTCAGCGTTTTTTTATCTTTCCAACGAGTATACTATTGATATACTTTTCGAAAAAAATTAATTGGGTTTTATGGCGTTTTAGACTAAGTATTTTCATGGCGTTTTTTTCTGAACTAGGTGTTTTTATGGCTTTTTAACTAGATATTTTCATGGCGTTTTTCTGAACTGAGTGTTTTATGGCGTTTTCAACTGAGTTTTTTCATGGCGTTTTTCTGAACTGGCTGTTTTCTGGCGTATTTACAGTAAAAATTATGATTTTTCTGAGCTCAAAAATATTAATTTAGGCTTATGGCTCAAAAAATAGCTTTTTTGTTATGGTGTTTTAACTGGGAACTGGTTTTTTGAGCTGTTGTAATTTATAGCTCAAAAAAATAGTTTTTTTTGTTATGGCTTTTGAGTTGGCTAAAAAAATGGTTTTTTTGAGCTGTTGTAAATTATAGCTCAAAAAAAATAGCTTTTTGTTATGGTGTTTTAACTGAAAAAAAAATAGTTTTTCGAGCTGTTGTAAATTATAGCTCAAAAATAGTTTTTTTTGTTATGGCGTTTTAACTGGGAGCTGGCTCAAAAAAATAGCCTTCGAGTGTTTTATGGCGTTTAAAAAAATGGTTTTTTTGAGCTGTTGTAAGTTATAATTCAAAAAATAGCTTTTGAGTGTTTTATGGCGTTCAAAAAAATGGTTTTTTGAGCTATTGTAAATTATAGCTCAAAAAATAGCTTTTGAGTGTTTATGGTGTTTTATTTGAACACGCAGTTCATGTGAGTGGGTTTTTTGACAATATTACCCCTTAGTGTAATTTAACATCAATGCCACATGTCACCACCAAAATCGTTCACACCGTTCTCACACTTTTCACCGTTCTCTCTAAATGGGGTGAGGATTTAGCCATAACAAAAAAAGCTATTTTTTAGCCATAAGCCTAAATTAATATTTTTTAGCTTAGAAAAATCATAATTTGTACTGTAAAAAAACAGAAAACAGCCAGTTCAGAAAAATGCAATGAAAAAACTCAGTTGAATAAGAGGTAACCTTAAGTCTGAATGATTAAGAGATAACCTCTGAATGGTAAATCATCACATGTCACATTCTTCTACATTCTCATTGATAAAATTCTTAATGGTTCTTAGGTAGCCTCTTAATGATCATTCAGAGGCTACCAAACAGCCCCTTAATAACTACTCTTATAATACGGGTGTTGCAATACATAAGACCGTGAAAAAAATCATTTAAATAATATATCAGTTTTACTAAAAATAGTTTTATAATTAATATTTATTATTTTAAAGTGTTAAAAAGCAATGTAAAACAAATCTAGTTACTTAAAAAATAATGTATGCACTTGGATGAAGAATAATAATGTAATTTTATGGTGCAATTTAAAAAAATAATAATGTCATATAAAAAGTTATGAATGTTTAAAAAATTAATATGGTAGAACATGCATGTCATGTGTCTTGAATGTGAAGAGAAAGTCAACATCTAGGCTATTTCAAAAATACATTTATACGCCTCTTTTTTTCTACATTTTCATCTTAGTGGTTGATTTCTAAAATGAAAGGTTAAGATCACTTTTTATACTAAGAGTTAATTACACAAATGGGTACTTAATTTCGCCTTTGGGTACTAACTTTATTTTTTAACAGGTTTAGGTTCTATGGTTTCAATTTTGTAACACCTTTGGGTACTAACACCAAAATTAATTAATTAATGACTAAAATACCCTTGAATTTTTTTAAGTTTATCAATGTAACACATTTGGGTACTAACACCTAATTTTATTTAAGTTTAAATCAGTTTTACAAAATCTATTTTTTTTATTTTCATCTTTTTATTATATCTCTTAATTAACATAAATTCTATTTATTTTTTTTATTTTCATATTTATAAAATCTATTTGTTACACCAGTATTTTTTTTTAAATATAATCCACTAGCTATATAGTTTTATGTAAATTAAATTTCTTACTCGTTTTAAATAATGTAAACCTTACTCGTTTTCAATTTTGGATTGAAATGATTGATAATAATAAATATCTTTCATGTAAAAAAATTTAAGCCTTTTTTTAACTCGTTTTTTTTCATTTACATTTTAATATTTTAGAAAGATATTTAATTTACATAAAACTATATAGCTAGATATTTTAGATAAAACTATATAGCTAGGTATTTTAGATAAAACTAAAAAATTTTAAGCCTTTTTTTAACTCGTTTTTTTTGTAAAAAAGATATTTAATTACATAAAACTATATAGCTAGTAGATTTTACTGGTGCAACTAGTAGATTTTATGTAAATTAAATATCTTTCTAAAATAGTAAAATGTAAATGAACAAAAAAAAAACAAGTTAAAAATGGCTTAATTTTTTTTACATGAAAGATATTTATTATTATTATTATCAATCGTATATATTCAAAATTGAAAACAAGTAAGGTTTACATTATTTAAAACTAGTAAGAAATTTAATTTATGTAAAACTATATAGCTAGTAGATTTTATTTAAAAAATCTATTTAAAAAAGTACTGGTGTAACAAGTAGATTTTATGTTAAATAAGAAATTTAATAAAAATATGAAAATAAAAAAATAAATAGACTTTATGTTAATTAAGAGATATAATAAAACGATGAAAATAAAAAAATAAATAGATTTTGTAAAATTGATTTAAACTTAAATAAAATTAGGTGTTAGTACCCAAATGTGTTACATTGATAAACTTAAAAAAATGCAAGGGTATTTTAGTCATTAATTAACTAATTTTGGTGTTAGTACCCAAAGGTGTTACAAAATTGAAACCACAGAACCTAAATCTGTTAAAAAATAAAGTTAGTACCCAAAGGCGAAATTAGGTATAAACCACAGGACCTATTTGTGTAATTAACTCTTATACTAATTAAACAAAATTAACTTTTTATTTAATAATATATCTTCTTTATTATTTCATATTGACTGTTATTTTTTGTGAATTTAATCATAGGCCACGTGTACCTTTTATGGTCGTAATTCATTTAAAGGTTTAGTAAAGTCAGTGGAGAGGTCGTATTTCATTTAAAGGTTTAGTAAAGTCGGTGAAGACTTTATGATCATATCTAAATTCACAAGCAAAGTGTTATGTTTTTTTTTTTCATATTGACTCCTAATTAGAGCTTCCACATCATCATTGATGTGGATGCGTGCGAAATCCCAAGAACCAGCACTTCCAGACTTGTGTTGTGTTGTGTTGCGAGGGTGATTCAAGAAGGATGGTCTAGTTGCAAGGACATGGTCAACAAGGTTAGAGTGGACTCCACACTTACAAACATTATTATTTGTGTATTTTTTATATAAAAAGTATAGCTTGAGGTGGAGAATTGTGTGGTGTAGTAAAAGTTGAAGAGAGATGTGTAGAAAAATAGAGGGAGGAGGTGAATAAGTTTTCTTAAAATTTCTTTATTAAACACTTGTTTTATTTGATATCTTACTTGTTATCAACCCAACAATAAACTCGTAAACTATAAACAAAAAATATGTAAATATATAAAGAGTTAAGGGAAAGAATGACAAGATTGACTTATAGAGGTTCGAGAGATTTAACTAATCCCTCTACGTCCTCTCTCCGATCCTCCAATGGAAAGTTTATCCACTAGTCGTCTCCTTTAACCCGGTAGGCATATCCGTTACACAATCATCTTACTAAGCAAAGATAGTAATCACCTTGTGCAATCGTTTAACTCCTTCCAAGAAAATGATCACCAGTGGTGGAAGTAGATTTTTTTTTTTTGTGGTAGGAGGGTCACAATTTATCTTTACATTCACAAAGGTATATTAATTACCTTTTTCGATTTATATACTAAGATCCCTATAACAATTTTAACTTGCTAGTAAGCTAAACATTTTCTAAGTGCTAATGGCGAAGATTAGAAGAATACATAACAAGTATATTTACTTTGAAATGTATTTTCTATGATTTTAATATTAAGTAAAACATATTATTAAGCTATTAAGATTTGGTATAAAGAGTCCAGATAACGTAAAAGACACTTTAATCATACGAAGCATACGCGAGAAGGAAATAGTGACAAGTGTGATTTGCAGGAAGAGTAATTTAGTCCTATCTCAAATAAACTAGTTTCCCTCTTGATTTTTAATCGACTATTACTTTTCATACGCTAATATTTTTTTTTTTCGATCAGACTATTGCTATAGTTTTCTTAAAAAAAATACAGGATTTTGAATACACATTACGTGATTTTAAATACCCATTACGTGATTACGTGATTTTGAATACCCAGTACATGACTACGTGATTTTTGAATACCAATTACGTAATTACACATTCAATATAAATCCATTACGTTATTACACATTCAACAATAAGAACTTGATTGTTTATGTTTTATTACCTGCTTAAATATGTAATATATTGTATTACGTGATTAACATAGGTTGATTGTTTAATGTTTTGTATTACATTTATACTTATTACATGATTATACCTGAAACATTAGGTATTCCATATGAAATATTATGCATTACATGTTTTGTTTTTACATAATTATATAATCACTCAGTGGGGTTTCACATAAAATACTATAATGAAACCACATAATCACGAAATGGGTATTCAAAATCACGTAGGGGCTGTTTGTTTAGCTCTTAATGGGACTTTTAATGGTTCTGACCTCTTACTGATTCAGCACTTAATGGTTCAGACTGTTTGTTTCGCGAGCAGATGTCTGAATGGTTCAGACATTTGCCTCTGAATGATTAAGCATTATATTGAATCTGAATGGTTAAGACCTCTAATCTGAATTGGTCAGACATTTGTCTCTGAACGGGTAAGCATTATAGTGGCTCTTAATAGTTCAGACCTATTACTAGTTCAACACTTAATGGTTCAGACCTCTTACTAGTTCAGCACAATTAATCAAAATGTTGCCAAACAACCCTGTAGTCACGTAGTAATACATAGTCAACCACTGTTACATAATTACGTAATCACTTAATGTGGTTTCACATACTATAATGAAATCACGTAGTCATGTACTGGGTATTCAACGTCATGTAATCGTGTAATGGGTATTCAAAATCCTGGAAAATGTTTTTAAGAAAACTATAGCAATAGACTTCTCGAATTAAAGAGAATGAAATGTTCGCTAATATGGTGTAATTTTTTAAAAAAATATTAACGTATGAAAAAATTATAGCCGTTTGAAAATCAAGTGTGGATGAGTTTACTAGAGAAAAGACCAGAATACCCTTTTGTATTTGTTTCTTCAATTGTTTTAAACCATATATTTACCAAAATGCCACCATCTTATTTGTAGTAATTGATCATGAGAGATCAATGGCTGTGAACGTCACGTAGGCTCCGTACAAGAGAATGCTCTTGTACGTAATCCGTGATCTAGACAAAAACATTTTTTATTTTATATAGTTTTTTTATTTTTAATTATTTGTCAAAGATTCCTAAAATATCCACGGGTTTACGTGTCACATGGGTTTTTAAGATTTGGTGTAAGCAGGGGTGGATTTAGAGGCTATTTACGGGTTCGCAGGAACCCAGTCGATTTGAAAAAAACGTTTTTTTTTAATGTAAAACTTGTATGATTTGGAAAAAGGAACCCAGTGAAAAACTGGCTGGATCCACCACTAGGTGTAAGGTTTTAGAGTGTGATCCCCCTCCTCCACCCTTCGCATCAGATCCACCTCACCACTTTTCCCTTCATCCTCATTAAAGAGATTTTCATCCCCATTTGTATAGAGAGTCAGAGAGATATAGACATGTATTTGTTCGGAGGGATGGGGAAAATCTTCCGAATTAAAAAGAAACTAGAATTATGACCCGTCGCAATGCGGCGGGGATTCTTTAGTTATAACTAAGTCGATTTATGACGCGCACGTTATGTTGAACCTGTCAAACGGGAAAAAATAAACGAAACCTAAAAACGTTAAACCAAAGACGCACGTTGCGATGTGTTAAGTCACAAAATTTAAAACGAAGCATAAAGCGAAAAATTTGCGGAAAACAAAAGCGATAAAGGATCAAAGCTGAAAGTAAAAAAAAAGTTGTGTGAATAGATTGCAAAAGATAAAAAGTTTTGTGTTAAAAGTAAAAAAAAAAAAACAAATAGTTTTGGGTTAAAAGTAATTTAGGAAATACTTTTAGGTGAAAAGTAAAAAAAATCATTTTTTTTAAAAACCCCCAAAAGCCAACGTTTTAACAACCATATGCATAACCATTTTTTGTTTGAAAAACCCCCAAAGCCAGGATTACCACACATAAGTAAAAAAAAATCAAAGTGGTTAAATTGCAAAAGATGAAAACTTTTGAATTAGAAGTGAAAAATCAAATTAATCAAAGGGGTTAAATCGTATAAGATAGAAACTTTTGAGTTAGAAGGGAAAAATCAAATTAATCAAAAGGGTTAAATTACCAAAGATTAAAACTTTAAACTTAAATTATCAAAGATTAAAAGTTTAGGGTTAAAAAGGAAACAAAGATTAAACTTAAAACTTAAATTGTTAGAGATTAAAAGTTGAAGGTTAAAAAGGAAAATTCTAGTTTTTTTTTTTGAAAAACTCTCTGTTACAACACATGTATGCATATTGAACTTGCTTCTTTATAAGAATAAAATATCAGGGGCAGGGGGTGGTGTTTGGCTCAGCGCCAACCCGCCACCTCACCCTCCCACTTCCTCTCCCAATCCACATCCCACATTCTAATACATAATTGTATTTTATTGAAATATAAAACAATAGCCACATGTTTTTTTGTCACGTGGATTTTTTTTGTCGAGAGTGAAAGATTTTCAAGCGACAGCTGCTAAAACCTCTTGTACTATTTGCTTATGTGATGGGTAATAATTCTCTCACAAAGCATGTCACATTATCACATAGTTGCTATTATATAAATTGGAACAGTAATATTAAATACTTCATATATATTCATCATCCTCTTCAGACCAAACCCATAATGAAAATGTCAATTTGGAATTGGGGTTTCCTTACTTTTGTGTTAATTTCACTTCATTCTAGTGTAACTTTATGTAACACGGACCCAACTACTCAACAGAGGTTGGATCAAGTTACGAGCCTGCCTGGTCAAAATTTCAACGTTGACTTTTCTCATTATGCTGGATATGTAACTGTTAATGAAGAATCTGGAAGAGCTTTGTTTTATTGGCTCACTCAGGCTATTGAGGATTCTGCTTCAAAACCTCTTGTTCTTTGGCTCAATGGAGGTTTTTTTTTTTAAATTAAATTCATATTTTAAGTAATGTTAGGCTTTTAAATTTGAAAAAAAAAAATAGGGGTTGCTCACTAAGGTTGTTTGTTTAGGGCCTGGATGTTCATCAATTGCATATGGTATGGCTGAAGAAGTGGGCCCATTTCATGTCAATAAAGATGGAAAGTCTGTTTACTTGAATCCATATTCTTGGAACACAGGTAAGATTCAATTTTAAGTTTTATTTTTTTCATTGAATTTAGTTTTAGAGTAAAATGTTATTTTCGTCTATCTGGTTTAATTACTTTTGCCGCTTACATCCAAAAAGAAATTTCCGCACCTGACTTTATCTATGGTTTAAAAAACATATCATTTCAGTACACTTATTTAACTGTATCTAATACAACAACAACCATACCAGTATAATCCCACCCATAGCGAAGCTATTGATAGGGTCTGGGGAGGGTAGAGGCTGCTTCCAGTGAGACCCTGGCTTCAAAAACCATAACCAAGACATAAGCTTCGGGGAAACCATATATAAGCACACAACTACAAAAAAAGGTGGAAAGAAAAATAATAAAAATAAATATATAAATAAATAAGTATTTGTTAGTAAAACTACGGCACCGGGAATAGGTGAAAACTTATAAAAAGCTATATCACACCTCATAGAAATTGTATCTAATGAATCCATTGAATGAGGGGTACTTATGTTTTTTTTTATATAAATAATAATAATAATAATAATAATAATAATAATAATAATAATAATAATCCATCACAGAAATATGGCCGGTGAAGTAAAAAAAATATAAAAAAGACATAAATACCCTCATTAAGCGAGAAAAAATGGATGAGGTTAACAAAATGAACTGAAACGGCAAACCACAGGAACGGCCCAGCAAGAAAAAAAAAAGATTTTAGATGAATATGACGAAAGGGACCAAACAACAGAGACCGAAATGATAGTTTACTCATAAGTTTTATTTATGGAAAGACATGTTATTAACTATTAACTGATTTGCAGTGGCAAATTTATTGTTTCTTGACTCACCTGTTGGAGTTGGCTATTCTTACTCGAATACCTCTTCTGATATTACAAGCAATGGCGATAAAAGAACTGGTATAACTTCATTTTAACATCACATGCGTGCACGCGCACACACTTGCATGTATGTACATAGTGATGTTTATGTACTTTTGTTGATCTATACTATCGGGTCACAGCCGAGGATGCACTTCAATTTCTGTTGAATTGGCTCGAACGTTTCCCTGAGTATAAAGGAAGGGATTTCTATTTAACAGGCGAGAGCTATGCAGGTACATGAGTGTAACCAAACATTGTTCCTTTTATATGCATTTTTACTTTAATTTGATATCAAAAGAATTACTTTCGATATGTGGGAAAGATGGTGAGTCGTTTAACGGGTAATTTTTAATGTGTGTCTAGACAGGTCGGGTTGGGCTGGCCGGCCCGTTAATATATTTTGCCCATTTTTTATGAAAACTTAATGTGATACATTAACAACTATTTTAAAACACTTTGGGTGATTCCATTTGACATGTTTCCATTTAATTTAAGTTTTAAAATTGTACCCTTTGGAGATAAAATGCAACCCAAATCAAATCATTTCTAGCCAAACATGCCGGTATTGCCACCCAGGGTGGCCCAGAGCAAGTGCCGGGTGGGCGACCGCCCTGGGCCCAAATCAAAATAGGGCCTGGAATTTTTTTTTAATGTTTTTTTAGTATATGTATCTAAAAAAATTTTGTATGTTTTCTAAAAAAAATCTTAAAGGGCCTGGATTTTATGAACCAAAGACGTTTTTGGGCCTTTTCGAAAATTTGGATTTGTGATTTTGTGGCCCAATTTGCCTGGATTTGAATGTATGGAGATCTGCGAATAGGGCCCAAATTTTTTTATCTTGCACAGAGCTAAAATTCTTTTTGTGATTTTCGGATACGGCCCTGATGCCACCTCTATCGGTGCCTTTCAATAAAAGTTGACAAACATGATTTATAGTAATTTGATTAGTTTTTCTTTCCAGGACATTATGTTCCTCAACTAAGCCAAGCCATTGTGAGATATAACAAAGCAAACCCAGGAAGTCCCATTAATATCAAGGGTTACATGGTACAAGATTTTCTTTCTCCAAAATTTTGTTGCGTGATTACTACGTCCATCTATCCGCATTTTTTTGTAAAAATGTTAGAATTGGAATATGTTGTTTGCAGGTGGGGAACGCCCTAACGGATGATTATAGTGATCATGTTGGACTTTTCCAATTTTTGTGGGCTGCTGGTCTGATTTCTGACCAAACTTACAAGAAATCAAACGAATTATGTAACAAAGAATCGTTTATCCACCCCTCGCGTGCGTGTGAGGAGATAACTGATATTGCTAATCAAGAAATGGGTAATATTGATCCTTATAGCATCTTTACTCCTGCTTGCACTGCCAACAGTGCCACGAAGCGGCTTAAGAGAAGATGGCATGTGAGTATTCCCTTTTTAAATACCGTACGTTAAAGGTTAAACAAACAAACAAATAAACATGCCAAGTAATATCCGATTTAAAGTATCGCAAAGTTTATTTTATTGCATACAACCTCATAAATCACTTGATTCAAAAAGTTTGACAGTTTTGTAATAATATATGCACACTAATTGTTATATTAAAACGGTCACTTTGATTCGGGTCAACCGAGTCTAGTCTAGTCTAGTCTACATCTTCACTTTCTTCTACTTGTTTGGTTGCCACTATAGGCTCATTATTGCTAGATGTTTTGGTATGATAGAAGGTAGGCCATATTGGACAGAGTTATGACCCTTGCACCGCAGAATACGCCACAGCTTACTTCAATTTACCGGAGGTTCAAAACGCTCTTCATGCTTATCACTTTAACTCATCAGGAACCTGGGAACCCTGCAGGTATAAATGTGTATCAAAATATATATTCTACCAATTGGCCATTACATGATATTGCAAATCATGGTCATATTTAATGTGGAAATTTAATTTTTTTTATTTTGTGATCATAAACAACTTAATTTTGTTGTGCAGTATGGATATATATAATTCCTGGAAAGATTCTCCTATATCCGTGCTCGATGTGTATCAAGAACTTATCAGTTCAGGACTTCGTATTTGGATATTCAGGTTCTTCTAAATACCTATTATGTACTTTTCGGAAGACAATGCCTCCAATTTTTGTTCTTATTTTTAAGTTTCTTTTTGCTATAGTGGTGATACGGATGGGGTGCTTCCAGTTACCTGTGCACGTCAAAGTATAAACGCTCTCAAACTTACCACAGTCGGCCCATGGCGTCCCTGGTATGAAGGTGACCAGGTAATTCCATCCATCATCAACATATACATTGTTATTTTGGTGTGGGTCCCACATGATATGTAAGCAGGTGGATGTGCACCATGATACTAATTTATGATATGGTATATATTTTTTGAACTAGGTGGGAGGATGGACACAAGAGTATGAAGGGTTGACTTTTGTAGCAGTCAAAGGAGCGGGGCACGAGGTTCCTTTGCATAAACCGAAGGAAGCGCTCACCCTCCTTAAGTCTTTCTTAACAGGAACCTCAATGGCGCCAATTGAGCAAGTGATTGAGTCTAAAACCGACGCTGCTTCACAATAAGTCAACAACTTCTAGTAGTTCAAGCATGGCGGTCTTACGCTACTCTTGACATGTATTAATCATAAATAAAAGCATTTTGATTTTGGAAGATCATTAGGTGTCGTTTTCTGGCAAAACTATAGCTGAAATTCGTATGAATGATGTTTGCCAGGAATTTGATATTGTAATGGTTTTTCATCTACTTGTTAAGGCCAAATTATAAATAATCTCTAAAGAATAATGTTATTAGCTTGTTAAATAACTAGTAAGTATTCTAATTTATCTGTGTTTACTATAATATATAAAATAAAAGAAAAGTTTATAACTCGTGGCAAAATATGAACAATTATAATTGTCAAAACTCTCATAAATTGTTCAACTATATTTATATGTATATAGTTATTATTATACCTTGCATGGAATTGAGCAGAAGAGATGTGGATCTTGGAGCCCTCTTTCACAGCTTAAAAAGATACAGCCAGATTTTGTCTTTTTCAATTGAGTTAAATGCTTGGTTGGTCCCTGTGGTTTGTAAAAATTGCAGACTTGGTCCTAGTGGTTTACTAATTACACGCGTGGTCCCAAAACTTGTCAAAAATACACTCGGTTGGTCCCCAGCCCTAACCTCTGTTAAATTTCTCAGTTAAGTTGATGTTAAATGACCAAATTGCCCTCAATAAATTATTGTTTATTATCTTTCTCCTCCACCTTTCTTCTTCTTCTACCCAAGACCAACACCATCACCACCATTGAACACCCACCACCAACATCCCTCCTTCACCGCCGAACAACCACCGGCACTGAACACCTACCACCACTGTCACCCCTCCAGCACCGAACACCCACCATGTGACACTTCGGAATTTCCCGGACAATCTTTCGATGTAACATGCGTGTACGTATACTATTAAATGAAAAAGTTGTGTATTGTTTTGATGTTCTATGTGATCTTTGTGCTAGTGTGTTATACGTATGTATATATAAATAGATATAAGAGAGTGGGTGTGTATGTGAGATGAACCGGAACCCGAAACCACAACCAAACTCGAGAACCCGACTCGAGACCACGGTCTCGAGCGAACAGTAGCAATGGGCCGGTTCTAAGCCGGAATCCCCCTAGCCCAACTCGGTACATTATATAAACCCAATCCCACCTCCCTTAACCATTTTACACACTCTCTTCTCACACTCTCATCTCTCACACTAAACCCTAAAACCCTTACTAACACCAACATCCACCATCACCTTCTTCCTACTCGAAACCAAGCTCTCGGGCCAACCAACATCAAGAAACTCTCGAATCCTAGCTCTCGGACCAACCACATCATCATCCGGTTAGTATGTCTTATGTGTTTACCATGATTTTTGCTTTAGGTTAGAATGTGTGATGATGATATATAATATAAATGGTTGGGTAAATGATCTTTTCGCATGATGGTTGATGATTAAAAAGCTTGCTTAGATGATTTAGGGTGAATGATCATGAAATGTATGATATCCGATTTGCTATGATTTTTGGTTAGAAGTTCATGATAGGTGTTATTGATTACATGTTTCGGATTGTTGTTGTCCGGTTATTAATGAGGGTCCGGTTAGATGTTTTTAGGCATAGTTTTTGGGTTTAAATGGTGATGTTACTGATGATGATTATAGTTGCTGAAAATAGGATTGTTGCTTATGAGATATTTCTTGAATATGTTGATAAAATGAAGAACAGTTTGAATGTTGCAAAATATTTTCAAATATGCCGATTTTGATCCAAATTGGTGCACAAACCGACCAACAGACATGTTTAGTGGCTTAAAACACTGATTTCATGAAATAGCAATTCCATTGGGTCGTACACTGCAGGTTCTAGAAGGGATTGCCATGCACGTTATCACGGTTGCGAGTCGCAACCTTTGGTTGCTACTCGAAACCACACATGACCAGTCGAAACCTCCCAGTTACGAGTCGCAATCAGCACGCATCAAACCTAGTTGCGAGTCGCACCCACAGCTGCTAAGTCGCAATCTCCGGTTACGAGTCGTAACCAAAACCATGATGGACCGAGACCTCGGTTGCGAGTCGCAACCTCGGTTGCGAGTCGCAACCACCTTAGTTTCGACTGGGCTGTTTTATGTTATTGGGCCTTGACTGTTTGTCTTGTTGTTTTGGGCTTCAACTGTTGGGCCTCCTATTGACTGGACTTCATTTTGATCTGCTACTGTATGTATATATGTTACTGTTTGTATTTCTGCCCGTTAACTGTTTGTATACGTGCATGCTATACGTGTTTACTTGTACCCGACTTGACCCATGCTTGGTAACCATGCTAGGACGTGGTAACCAACGAGCTTAACCAAGTAACGTATCTTACCGAGCAACCCAAGGTGAGTTCACAACTTAAAAGCATGCGTCCCGGTGGTTTGGGACACGAGACTAAAACAACCCTATCCCCTTGTAAGGGGGATACCGTCTACATTCCTTCCCTAGTTATTGGGAACAAACTTACTTTATCTTCCCTTGTATTGGGAAACCTTATTAGTTAATTACTGTTTATACGGAATGCAATCAACGGCACTAAACGCAACTCTATCACTCAAGTCCCTACTACATAATACCGATTAGTCGCCGGTGCCAGGCGAACGGGTTATTGGTTGATAGCGCTATTTAGGTTTTACCAGCCTCACACCGTGCCATGGTATGGGATCGGTCGTGAACTAATGTACTCAGGCATCCGTCAATGATGATAGAACATTGACATCGGGGCATCCTGCGGAAACGCAAACGGTTACCTAGTGTTCGGTATTGGAAAAACAGTTTAGTCGCTAACTTTTGGGGTAGCTCCCCATGGCATGTATAAACGGATAAATTAACTGGTGAAACGAGTTTTTGGTAATTAAAACTGGACAACTAGTGAACTCACTCAGCATTATTGTTGACCCCTTTACTGCATGCTTTGCAGGTGGCCAGTGACTGGAGCAGCTACTTGGGATGTGTAGTGGTCGTCTGCCCGTGTGTTGGGCATTTATTATGCTTACCTTATGAACACTGTTTAAAACTATTTAATTATGCTTCCGCTACTTGTTATTATTTTAAACTTGAAACCTTAAACTCCGAACTTGATATTTGCTAATCTCATGGTTAGTAAGTATTACTTTAATATTAACCAATGCTTAGTATAATTGGTGGCTGGATCCTGGTCAGTCACGCCCTTGAAGCGGGTGTTATCCGCGGGTGGATTTTGGGGGTGTGACAGATTGGTATCAGAGCCATTGGTTATAGTGAATTTGGTTTTAAAAAGGGGAAAAATCTTTTTGAGAAAAAAAAAACCAGACTATAACCCGTGACTCGTGACGACACTACACTCCAAGTACAAGGCTCGACTTATCTGACCTCATAGCTCGGACCCATAGTTACTTGCTTAATTGTCTTATGCTTTCCGCTTTACTATACGTACTAGTTTGCCTGATTAGATAGATACATCTTCTCTCTTCTATCTTATTCTCGCTATGTTGCGACATCACACTCATACTATGTTTTCTGGTTATGAAGACAATGAGTGGACGCGGACGAGGAAACGTCAACATGACTCAGGCTCAGTTCACTAACTTGCTCAACACTGTGGCTGCAGCTTTCGCAGCTCACCCTATAGGTAAACTCGATGCTTTAGGATGTTTAGATCCTACCGCAACATCGTCTTTTCGCCTCTAAACCTATTTCGCTCCTCACAACAGGTCAGCCTGCACCTGTGCAACCACGTGTTTGTACCTTCAAGACCTTCATGGATTGCAAGCCTCTTCCGTTCAGTGGCACTGAGGGTGCCATAGGACTCCTACACTGGATCGAGAAGGTCGAAGCTGTCTTCGCTGTCTGCGAGTGTCCCCCTGCTAATTGGGTGAAGTTTGCTACTGGTACTCTTGAGGGAAGCGCACTTTCATGGTGGAAGGCGCAAATTCAAATGCTTGGTTTGGAAACTGCTAACGCTACTGCGTGGGAAGATTTCAAGGATATGATCAAGGAAGAGTACTGTCACAGGGATGACATCCACAAGCTTGAGAATGAGTACTATGAACTCAAGATGGTTGGGTCAGAGATTGAGACCTACACCAAGCTGTCCAACGACTATGCTGCTCTTTGTCCAAACATGTCTCGACCTATGTATCGAAGGATCGAACTATACATCAAGGGTCTGGCTCCAGAAATCCGAAGCCATGTAACTTCAGCCAACCACACTACCATTCAGCCGATCGTTCGACTTGCTCACAAACTTACTGATCAGGCTGTGGAAGAGGGCAGGTTGCCCAAAAGGATCAGTGCTGCGGAAGGAAGTTCTAGTGATGGCAAACGAAAGTGGGAAGGAAATCAGGGCAAGGATGCTAACCCTACTCAAGCCCCAGCTCAGCAAAGGAAAACCGACAACAACAAAGGCACTCAGCAACAGGGTGGCTACCGGGGAAACTACCCTAAGTGCAACAAGTGTAACAGGCACCACAATGGGGCATGCAACAAGGGTCAGTGTCAGCGATGCCACAAGATGGGACACGAAGCAAAGGATTGTAGAAGTCAGTTCCCGGCAAGGCAGAATCAGCAACAACCCCAACAGCAGCAGCAGCAGGGAAACAACCGGGCATGTTTTAAATGCGGGGCAACAGGGCACATGCGAAAGGATTGCCCTGAACTGAATCAAAATCGCAACAACAATCAGGGAGCTGGGAACAATGAACAAAACAACAATGCTGGGAATGCAAGGGGCAGAGCTTTCGTGATTGGAGCTGGAGAAGCAAGGAACGATCCCAACGTCGTGGCGGATAAGTTCCTACTTGATGATCGTTATGTTTCTGTGTTATTTGATTCCGGTGCCGATGCCAGTTATGTATCCCATCGCATTAGTAAGAAACTTAAGCACTCGCCCGCATTATTAAGTTCTAAGCACATCGTCGAGATAGCTAATGGTAAGAACATCGAGGCCACGCACATGATCCGCGACTGCACCCTAGAGTTGTCTGGCCATACGTTTAGTATCAATCTTTTCCCTGTCAAACTTGGAAGCTTCGACGTCGTCATTGGTATGGATTGGTTATCCAAACATCGCGCTGAGATCCTCTGTCAAGAGAAAGCAGTTCGTATACCTCGTCGTTCTGGTCAACCCCTCATCGTCAAAGGCAACAAAGGTGGAGAAGTCACAGGCATTATCTCGCTTTTAAAAGCCCAGAAGTGTTTGCAGAAAGGGCACACCGCTATCCTAGCTCTTGTCACCGATACCCACGATAAGGAAAAGAGAATTGAAGCTTTTCCTGTAGTACGCGATTATCCCGAGGTATTTCCTGAGGAATTACCTGGACTCCCTCCCCACCGTCAGGTCGAATTTCAAATCGAGCTAGCTCCCGGAGCAGCACCTATAGCTCGTGCACCGTACCGTTTAGCCCCTGCAGAGCTGAAGGAACTCTCTACGCAACTACAAGAACTATTGGATAAAGGATTTATCCGTCCCAGTTCATCACCCTGGGGAGCCCCAGTGCTCTTTGTCAAGAAGAAGGATGGCACATTCCGAATGTGCATCGACTATCGTGAGTTGAACAAGGTTACCATCAAGAATCGTTACCCTCTCCCGCGTATCGACGACCTATTCGATCAGTTGCAAGGATCGAGCTACTATTCAAAGATTGACCTGCGATCAGGCTATCATCAGCTGAGAGTTCGTAATGAAGATATTTCTAAGACTGCATTCAGGACTCGTTATGGTCATTACGAGTTCCTCGTCATGCCTTTCGGAATGACTAACGCGCCGGCAGTGTTCATGGATCTTATGAACCGCGTATGTAAGCCTTACCTCGACAAATTTGTGATTGTGTTTATCGACGACATCCTGATTTATTCGAAAAGTCAAGAAGAGCATAAACAGCACCTACGCCTTATTCTGGAACTCCTTCGCAACGAGCAACTGTACGCCAAATTCTCTAAATGTGACTTCTGGCTTCGAGAAGTCCATTTCCTCAGCCATGTAGTTAATAAGAACGGAATTCACGTCGACCCCGCTAAGATCGAATCGATAAAGAACTGGCCTACGCCTAAGACTCCCACTGAAGTTCGCCAATTCTTGGGTTTGGCGGGCTACTACCGCAGATTCATTCAGGGATTCTCGAAGATTGCACAACCTCTCACAACACTCACTCAGAAAGGCGTCGCCTACAAGTGGAATGCAGCACAGGAATCTGCTTTTCAGAGGCTTAAGGATAACCTCTGTAGCGCTCCTATTCTCTCGCTACCTGAAGGTACTGACGACTTTGTGGTTTACTGCGATGCGTCTATTCATGGGCTCGGTTGCGTGCTAATGCAACGCGAGAAAGTTATTGCCTACGCCTCTCGACAACTCAAGACGCATGAAAAGAACTACACGACGCATGACTTGGAACTGGGAGCAGTGATCTTTGCTCTTAAGATATGGAGACATTACCTGTACGGTACCAAGTGCACTATTTACACCGATCACAGGAGTCTCGAGCATATCTTTAGGCAAAAGGAATTGAACATGCGACAGCGTCGATGGGTCGAACTCTTGAATGACTACGAATGCGCCATCAAATACCATCCGGGCAAAGCCAATGTCGTGGCAGACGCCCTCAGCCGAAAGGACACCGTACCAAAGCGCGTGCGAGCACTACAACTCACCATCCAGTCTAACCTCCCTACCCAGATTCGAAATGCTCAAGTTGAAGCACTGAAGCCGGAAAACATCAGGGCTGAGTCTCTGCGAGGATCGAGACAGCAACTAGAACAGAAAGAAGATGGTGCTTACTATGTAACAGGGCGTATCTGGGTTCCACTCTATGGAGATTTACGTGAACTCGTGATGGATGAAGCCCACAAGTCCCGCTACTCAGTACACCCTGGTTCGGACAAGATGTATCACGACTTGAAAACTACATTTTGGTGGCCTGGTATGAAGGCCCACATAGCAACATACGTCAGCAAATGTTTGACTTGCGCGAGAGTCAAGACAGAATACCAGAAGCCAGCAGGTCTACTCCAACAACCAGAATCCCTAAATGGAAATGGGAGCAAATTTCCATGGATTTTGTTACAGGGCTACCTAGGTCTCAACGCGGAAATGATACTATTTGGGTAATCGTAGATCGATTGACCAAGTCCGCGCACTTTCTGGCTATTAAGGAAACAGACAAGTTTTCTACCCTGGCGGAGATCTACTTAAAGGAAGTAGTTTCGAGGCACGGAGTGCCAACCTCAATTATTTCAGACCGAGACGCTCGATTTACCTCGGAATTGTGGCAAGCTATGCACAAATGCTTTGGCTCACGTTTGGATATGAGCACTGCTTATCACCCGCAAACGGATGGACAGTCCGAACGTACCATCCAGACTCTAGAAGACATGCTTAGAGCGTGTGTGATCGATTTTGGCAAGAACTGGGAGAAGCATCTACCGCTAGTAGAGTTCTCTTACAACAACAGCTACCACACTAGTATTCAGGCAGCACCTTTTGAGGCATTGTACGGTCGTAAATGCCGGTCACCCCTCTGCTGGGCAGAAATCGGTGATAGTCAAATCACGGGCCCAGAAATGGTGGTAGATACAACGGAAAAGATTGCCCAGATCAGACAACGCATGGCGGCAGCTCGTGACCGTCAGAAGAGCTACGCTGATAAGCGTAGGAAACCATTGGAATTCCAGGTCGGTGACCGGGTTCTACTTAAAGTCTCACCCTGGAAGGGTGTGGTTCGCTTTGGTAAACGGGGCAAGCTTAATCCGCGATATATCGGACCATTCGAAATTACCGAGAAGATCGGTAAGGTTGCTTATAGATTAAACCTGCCTGAGGAACTGAGTGCGGTACACAACGTTTTTCACGTATCCAACCTGAAGAAGTGTTTGTCGGATGAAACACTTGTGATTCCTTTTAAGGAACTAACGATTGATGAACAGCTACACTTTACTGAGGAACCGATTGAGATCACTGATCGAGAGATCAAAATCCTCAAACGTAGCCAGATACCTCTTGTGCGAGTTCGTTGGAACTCGCGACGTGGCCCAGAGTATACCTGGGAGCGGGAAGACCAGATGAAGCACAAGTATCCCCAGCTGTTCCCTAACGAAAACCCCAGCACTGAAGCTACGAACGAATTTCGGGACGAAGTTCCAAACTAACGGGGGGATGATGTGACACCCCGTTGAAACGCTTTCACTCACACTAGCTTGACAGTGGCTGCCTTAACTTTCGGGACGAAAGTTCCTAAAACTTGGGGATAATGTGACACTTCGGAATTTCCCGGACAATCTTTCGATGTAACATGCGTGTACGTATACTATTAAATGAAAAAGTTGTGTATTGTTTTGATGTTCTATGTGATCTTTGTGCTAGTGTGTTATACGTATGTATATATAAATAGATATAAGAGAGTGGGTGTGTATGTGAGATGAACCGGAACCCGAAACCACAACCAAACTCGAGAACCCGACTCGAGACCACGGTCTCGAGCGAACAGTAGCAATGGGCCGGTTCTAAGCCGGAATCCCCCTAGCCCAACTCGGTACATTATATAAACCCAATCCCACCTCCCTTAACCATTTTACACACTCTCTTCTCACACTCTCATCTCTCACACTAAACCCTAAAACCCTTACTAACACCAACATCCACCATCACCTTCTTCCTACTCGAAACCAAGCTCTCGGGCTAACCAACATCAAGAAACTCTCGAATCCTAGCTCTCGGACCAACCACATCATCATCCGGTTAGTATGTCTTATGTGTTTACCATGATTTTTGCTTTAGGTTAGAATGTGTGATGATGATATATAATATAAATGGTTGGGTAAATGATCTTTTCGCATGATGGTTGATGATTAAAAAGCTTGCTTAGATGATTTAGGGTGAATGATCATGAAATGTATGATATCCGATTTGCTATGATTTTTGGTTAGAAGTTCATGATAGGTGTTATTGATTACATGTTTCGGATTGTTGTTGTCCGGTTATTAATGAGGGTCCGGTTAGATGTTTTTAGGCATAGTTTTTGGGTTTAAATGGTGATGTTACTGATGATGATTATAGTTGCTGAAAATAGGATTGTTGCTTATGAGATATTTCTTGAATATGTTGATAAAATGAAGAACAGTTTGAATGTTGCAAAATATTTTCAAATATGCCGATTTTGATCCAAATTGGTGCACAAACCGACCAACAGACATGTTTAGTGGCTTAAAACACTGATTTCATGAAATAGCAATTCCATTGGGTCGTACACTGCAGGTTCTAGAAGGGATTGCCATGCACGTTATCACGGTTGCGAGTCACAACCTTTGGTTGCTACTCGAAACCACACATGACTAGTCGAAACCTCCCAGTTACGAGTCGCAATCAGCACGCATCAAACCTAGTTGCGAGTCGCACCCACAGCTGCTAAGTCGCAATCTCCGGTTACGAGTCGTAACCAAAACCATGATGGACCGAGACCTCGGTTGCGAGTCGCAACCTCGGTTGCGAGTCGCAACCACCTTAGTTTCGACTGGGCTGTTTTATGTTATTGGGCCTTGACTGTTTGTCTTGTTGTTTTGGGCTTCAACTGTTGGGCCTCCTATTGACTGGACTTCATTTTGATCTGCTACTGTATGTATATATGTTACTGTTTGTATTTCTGCCCGTTAACTGTTTGTATACGTGCATGCTATACGTGTTTACTTGTACCCGACTTGACCCATGCTTGGTAACCATGCTAGGACGTGGTAACCAACGAGCTTAACCAAGTAACGTATCTTACCGAGCAACCCAAGGTGAGTTCACAACTTAAAAGCATGCGTCCCGGTGGTTTGGGACACGAGACTAAAACAACCCTATCCCCTTGTAAGGGGGATACCGTCTACATTCCTTCCCTAGTTATTGGGAACAAACTTACTTTATCTTCCCTTGTATTGGGAAACCTTATTAGTTAATTACTGTTTATACGGAATGCAATCAACGGCACTAAACGCAACTCTATCACTCAAGTCCCTACTACATAATACCGATTAGTCGCCGGTGCCAGGCGAACGGGTTATTGGTTGATAGCGCTATTTAGGTTTTACCAGCCTCACACCGTGCCATGGTATGGGATCGGTCGTGAACTAATGTACTCAGGCATCCGTCAATGATGATAGAACATTGACATCGGGGCATCCTGCGGAAACGCAAACGGTTACCTAGTGTTCGGTATTGGAAAAACAGTTTAGTCGCTAACTTTTGGGGTAGCTCCCCATGGCATGTATAAACGGATAAATTAACTGGTGAAACGAGTTTTTGGTAATTAAAACTGGACAACTAGTGAACTCACTCAGCATTATTGTTGACCCCTTTACTGCATGCTTTGCAGGTGGCCAGTGACTGGAGCAGCTACTTGGGATGTGTAGTGGTCGTCTGCCCGTGTGTTGGGCATTTATTATGCTTACCTTATGAACACTGTTTAAAACTATTTAATTATGCTTCCGCTACTTGTTATTATTTTAAACTTGAAACCTTAAACTCCGAACTTGATATTTGCTAATCTCATGGTTAGTAAGTATTACTTTAATATTAACCAATGCTTAGTATAATTGGTGGCTGGATCCTGGTCAGTCACGCCCTTGAAGCGGGTGTTATCCGCGGGTGGATTTTGGGGGTGTGACACACCAAACACCCCCATAACTGCCATATGTTCAATCGAAGCATGAGATGGTTCAGATCTAAAAAACACCCCCATAAATTCTGTTGATTCTGTTGCTGCCCGCTTCCAAAACTCACCTGCCCGTAAACCCTCGCAGCATTCATATTACCAGCACCCAAAAACACCCCCATAAATTCTGTTGATTCTGTTGCGGGCAGCAACAGAATCAACAGAATTTATGGGGGTGTTTTTCAGATCTGAACCATCTCATGCTTCGATTGAACATATGGCAGTTATGGGGGTGTTTGGTGGTGGTGGGTGTTCGGTGCTGGAGGGGTGACAGTGGTGGTAGGTGTTCAGTGCCGGTGGTTGTTCGGCGGTGAAGGAGGGATGTTGGTGGTGGGTGTTCAATGGTGGTGATGGTGTTGGTCTTGGGTAGAAGAAGAAGAAGAAAGGTGGAGGAGAAAGATAATAAACAATAATTTATTGAGGGCAATTTGGTCATTTAACATCAACTTAACTGAGAAATTTAACAGAGGTTAGGGCTGGGGACCAACCGAGTGCATTTTTGACAAGTTTTGGGACCACGCGTGTAATTAGTAAACCACTAGGACCAAGTCTGCAATTTTTGCAAACCACAGGGACCAACCAAGCATTTAACTCTTTTCAATTTTATTATCATTTTCATCTAAAATCAAAATCTGGTCAGATTTTGAAGTTAACATCCAGTTTTCTTTTTTTTTGTCTTTTTCCTCCCTTTTAATGGAGGGAAAATGATATTTTAACGTTTTATTATAACAAATTAAATAAATCTGACAATTTTGCCCTTCATTCAAAGGGAGGAAAAAGACAAAAAAAAAAAAAAAAAAAAAAAAAAAAAAAAAAAAAAACTGGATGTTAACTGAAAAATCTGACCAAATTTTGCTTTTAGAAACCTCAAGGACCATTTTAACAGTTT
Source organism: Helianthus annuus (assembly GCF_002127325.2). Lineage (NCBI taxonomy): Eukaryota > Viridiplantae > Streptophyta > Magnoliopsida > Asterales > Asteraceae > Helianthus > Helianthus annuus. The sequence continues at coordinate 38,916,595 of NC_035437.2, forward strand.
ACTTCAATATTTATTTCAGAAGTCTCAAATGACCTTGCCAAAATATGAAATAAAGGAACTGTGTGGAACAACTTGATAGTTGATACCATCAAATTATACATACAAACAATGATCATGACAATGGGTAGTTTTGGCATAAAAAAAGCTTTCTATCAGAGGAAGAGGAAGTATGACCAAGTCAAATGCATAAATGCCTTCCACATGATTTGTTCATTTACATCTACTTTTTTTATTATAAATTCACAGCATTTTACCTCAAGAATCACTATTTTTCTTAACCTTCTTCTCTTGTCTGCATCAACATGAGTAGATATCCAAACTTTATAACAGGAAAGAGTTATAAAATTTCTTAACCGACCTTGATTGACCACAATAAATTCTCTGTTTCTAAGTATCTCATGTGTTTCTTTGCTCATCGATCGCACTTCGTAACCGACCAATAAAGGCGTCTAAAATGTCATCAGTCTCCACTAGTACAAAAAAAGCGCCTTAGACGCGGTTATTTTGATTTTAAGACGGGGTTTTGGACCACGTCTTTGGGGTGTGGATTGAGTCTATGAATCCTGACTTATAGACTTATTGATTTATTAACTTTTTCAAAAAGCTAATAAATCAATAAGTTATTTCAACCGCGTCTAAAACAACGAAACCCCATCTTAGAACTCTTTAATATTTTGGAAAAAATATTTTTAGAAACCGCGTTTTATAATCAAATAGATAAAAAAAATACAGTTTTGAGCCAAATCCGAACTTGTCCAAATCAGCCCAATTCAATTCAGAATTTTACATTATAAACAGGTCAAATTACAATTCTATACTAAATCCAAAAAACTATATTAACTTCCATAAATAAACTAGAGTAAATTACAAGTTTTGTCCTTTATGTTTGTCTCAAATTTCAGACGTTGTCCTTTACCTTTAAAATTGATGAGTTTTGTCCTTTATGTTTGGAAATGTTGCACGTTATGTCCTTTATGGCAAACTCAGTTATATTTTTCAGTTAAATGAAGTCATGTGCAGGGCACATGAGGGTAGAAATGTAATTTTACATGCCACTTGTCTTTCCCCTTTATTTAAAACCTAGTTACACTTTTTGCAAATTAGGGTTCATATCACTTTTCAAATTAGGGCTACTGTGTATACAACTGATCAAAAGTTTTGAGAGAGAGAGAGAAGAGAGGGGGAGAGACTTTCCCCATGACCACCGACACAGCTCCGCCACGAGCCACTGTCATCGTCGACAAGTTCCGATTGTCACCCTCACAGCTCTGCCACAGCTCCCCACCACCACCGCCACAGCTCCGCGACAGCTCCACCTCCACTTCCACTTCCACCGCCATCATCACCGTCGACAAGTTCTGATCATCACCGTCGTAGCTCCGCCACAGCTCCCCACCACCACCGCAACAGCACCACCTCCACTTCCACTTCCACCGCCATCATCACCGTCGACAAGTTCCGATCTCCGATCAGATCTCCTCTTTCTGGTACCGTCAATGTCGCGCCGTTGGCCAAATCTCGTTCGATAGATACATGGAGTATAAGTATGTATTATTCAATTTTGTTGCTAATTGTGTGATTTAGTTTAGTTTTGATAAGTTTTTGTGAATTGTTGACTGATTTTGACTTTTGAGATGTTTGATTATGATCTAATTTGATAACTAATTGTCTGTTCAGATGATTGGGTATTTTTTGTTTCATTACTTTTGAGATTTTGGGTATGTTTTGTTTGTTCAGATGATTTCGTAGAGGTGGATAGTTTGGAGATTTGGGAATAGTTTGTAGCTCTTTATTTTTTGTTTGTTCAGGCAATGGTGGAGATAGTGGGTGATCGGCGGCAGGTGAGGGTGGGAGGTGTTGGTGGTCGGCGGCAAGTGAGGGTGGGAGGTGGTGGCGGCAGGTGGTTGGAAAGAGATAGAGTGTAGGGGTGTATGTTGAGAAATTGCAGTAGAATGTTTTATTAGTTTTTTAAAAACCATTTATAAATTAGGATGTGAAAAGACAATGCTACCCTCATGTGCCCTGCACATGACTTCATTTAACTGAAAAAATATAACTGGGTTTGCCATAAAGGACATAACGTGCAACATTTCCAAACATAAAGGACAAAACTCATCAATTTTAAAGGTAAAGGACAGCGCCTGAAATTTGGGACAAACATAAAGGACAAAACTTGTAATTTACTCAATAAACTATATACATATCTAAAATCTATATATAAAACTAAACTATATTATCAAGAACCAATTGGGCTTGGATGTGCCACATCTAGGAAAACAACTTGCACTATCTGTTCCACAGCTACTAGATCTATCAGCTCATCAAACTTGATTAAAACACAAAATTTTATATAGCATCCATGAAACTAGGTCCATAGCAGCTACATACATAGTATGTGTCTAAGAAAAGGGTGTGTGACTTACTAGCTCGGGTACGTCGATGACTCCTTTCACTTTCAGACTCATGATCTTAAATTTCACTTTTTTCTTCTGTTTTGTTGGTTTTTCATTGTTATATGGAGGTTCCACAAACTGGAAAACTGTCATCATAAAACTGGAACGTGTAAGTTACAAATTGAGAAACAGAGTCCACATTCATAAGAACTGAATTTGCAAGAAAGATTAGACTTCTTAATCAACATAAACGTTGTAAGAAAGTATAATTCTCATAACAATAAGAACATGCATGCCAAATGTTGTTACCAGTTGCCATAATACTCTCACCTGGAGTCAAAATAGCACCCGGAGGACCCGTGAAACAACTTCTAGGTGCGGTTGTTTGAAACTAGTGCAACACGAGAAACAGTGTATATCATAATTAATGACAATTAAACCTATTAATAGAGCAGATCTAGGCAAGTAAAAAATTGCGACTTTTAATCACTAATGGTGTACGTGTGCAATCGATATGTCGTACGGATAAAAGGTTCAATAGTATGCGGGTTTATACAAGCTTTATAGTCATACCTTGAAAGCTACATGAAACTTGTTCATGTTCTTTATCTTGATAGCACTTTGGACTTGCTTACGGTTCATCTACAAAGTTCAAGAAACAGATACATCACTGAACTTGTTTGTATATGTGCGCCAAAAAGAACCTACAATAACCATTCTTAGTATAGAAATAAGATGTAATTAACATGTTTATGTTCGGTTTCAATGTTAGTATTAAGGTAAATGCAAACAAAATTCAGCCTTAAATTGCAATTTGCTATCTTCATGTACGTATTAAAGTTCTTTGTTGGTCATGAACTAAGGCCTGGAATGGCATTCCCTCGTAACCATAAATGTACATTTTATAAAGCGTAATTTGAGACATATATATTACATTCTTTATTCAACATTCCAGCGATGAGAAACAGAGATTTTGTGCTCATGGAGTCATTCTTATCTCATGGAGTCATTCTTATCGACAACGAAAACAGAAATGGCAAAGCAGCATAAAACAAGTACCACTAATATCATAGAAAAATGACAAATAAGTGGAAGTTTAAATGTTAAATAGTTGTTTCCGTCCAAAAGCATCATAGTACAAATTACAAAGATATGTTATCAAAGTCTTTAATCAGTATAACTGAAATAAAGTAATTGATCGGAATGGGATCAAATACAAACACTTATGTTTGTAAGAACTAACACATAATTGACAAGTGTCCCTCAATAAAAATTTAGTTTAGGGGTAATTTAGACCTTTTCACCATATTTATTTATAACTAATTAAAAATAATTATTAAAACATCCTTAAATCCATGCAAGTTTAATTCAAATCAAAGTTTGAATTTTTTAACATATCCATGATCTAGTAACTCTCCATGATCGAACCAACCTGTAGGAACCACCACAAAAAATATAATCAGCACAACACTATATAATTAGCATAGCATCCTTAATCGTTCTACATTATCAGCACATCGTCCTCAATCGTTCTCCATTATCAGCACATCAGATGTGCCGATTATATCTACTTTTGGTGTTTGTTTGTATTATATTGTAATTAACACATAATCAGCACATTGTCAGCACAATTATAAAATAACTTTTGGTAATTTTTTTAAAAGTTACTTTTATAAATAAAAAAAAGGTATAGCAATATGGTACTCATATTAAAGATAAAAAATACTTGATTTTATGGTATATATTTTTTTTAAAAAATAATGAAGTATATCAAAGTTATTTTAGTTTAAAAAACCTTGGTGGAATTTGTATTTAATTGAAAATGGTCAAATGACTAGCAATTTTACGAAATTACCACTAACTTGTTAGTACTAATTTTTAATTATAAGAGTTTTATTTATAATCAACCCCAACCCTTGATTTAAACTATCAATGGTTCAGATCTGTTCTTACGATTCTTACAGCTAGCACTCTTTGTACACGATCTCAACCCATCTGCGTCTTATCAACTGTCATTAACATCTTCTAAAGAAAATTCGATCTTATGATAATTATTATTATTATTATACATATTAAACTAAAGTCTTCATGAATAGTAATATAATATTTAAATATTATTGCAGTTTTTAAATCTTTAATAATTTCTTTTTATAATGTCATATATAATAGGTTTATTGTCATATTATGTATAAGATTATACATATTATACTAAAGTCTTCATGAATAGTAATATAATATTTAAATATTATTGCAGTTTTTAAATCTTTAATAATTTCTTTTTATAATGTCATATATAATAGGTTTATTGTCATATTATGTATAAGATTATGTATAAGAGCTTTATAATATTATGATTATATGTGCTAACTTGAGTGGATATGATAATATCTTATAGTGTTTATTTACATTTTATTATTATTATTATTATTATTATTACATATTACATATTAAACTAAAGTCTTCATGAATAGTAATATAATATTTAAATATTATTACAGTTTTTAAATCTTTAATATTTTCTTTTTATAATGTCATATATAATAGGTTTATTGTCATATTATGTATAAGATTATGTGTAAGAGCTTTATAATATTATGATTATATGTGCTAACTTGAGTGGATATGATAATATCTTATAGTGTTTATTTACATTTTATTATTATAATTAATCTTCAATATATTTTGTTTCTTTTAGAATTTTTAAACACACGATGTTTTATAAATTAAGGTCGTTTACTATTTTTCATTACCCTAATAATATTGTGTAATGTTTTATAAAACTCAGAATATACTGTTGTGACATGTTTATTTTATCTATATTTCGAGAAAAGCTTTGTTCAAAATTGAACGAGTCAATTATAATTGTTTTTTTCTTTACTATGATAAACTGAATCAATATTGTTCGAACAAATCTGGTAGCGGTATAGAGTGTCTTTTTTATATCATAAGTTATAGCGAGTGTCGGTGATGAACAAAACTGATACGTCCGACCATCGATACCCTGTCGGTTTCAACCGAATATCGGTACCGGTATTTGTACTTTTGAGACCTTTATCAATATTCTTATGGTTTTTTTCTATGTAAAACATGTGTCGATATCCTTTTAGGCATATCGGGACTTTATTTTTTGGGATTTATCTTACGATCTCCATACAAAGTGCCGATTACTGTAATGATACCTTATTGAATCGAACTGATACCAACCGACCTCCCGCCGCAAAGCGCGGGGGAGTAACTTTTTTATATTATAAGCTATAGCGAGTGTCGCTGATGAACAAAACTTATACTGTTCGAACATCGGTACCATGTTGCTTTCAACCGAACATCGGTACTGGTATTTGTATTTTTGAGACCTTTATCAATATTCTTTTGGTTTTTGATTGATGTAAAACATGTGTTGATATCCTTTATGCGTATCATGACTTTATTTTTTGGGTTTATCTTTCGATCGCCATATAAAGGGTTGATTACTATACCGATACCTTAGTAAATCGAACCGATACCAACCAACTTCCCCACTGCAACGCGCGAAGAAAGTCCACTTGTTTATATGATATATAACACATGCTCCACGAGTGGGCCATGTCTTAGCAGATTACTAAAGTCAGGTTGGGATGTTGGGCCTACCATGTGGATTGCCAAGGTCAAATGGAACTGGCTCACTAAATTGTATTGTAATTGGGCTGGGTTAACGATCGGTAGAAGTCCAAATACGATAAAAGAATAAATGGTGGTCAAACCTTCAAAGTCGGTCAACGGAAATTCATAAAACTTGGATCTTTTTCGTTTGGAATTAATTTCATCTTTCAACATTTTTGCACTTCAAGTCCCTCAATTTAATTACATATATTATTCCATATACGGCAGTTTTGGTCCCTCCATCCTTATATAATACTTTTTGAGTTTCTCATTTATTATCGCTTGCGCTCGTTTTTAATTCATTTTCATAACGGGACCTGTAATAATACAAAATAATAAAATATAAATAAAACTAATAAAGCAACTCTAATTTAATTATTAAAATATACAAAATATTGTATGTTTTACAACACATTAAACCCTAAAAGCAAAATCAACTCCATTCAAATCACAATAACAGTTAAGAACAATGTTTAGGGTTATAAATTAGTAGTTCCTGTTGAAGGGTTTCGATATGGCTATGGGGTTGTAGTAGGAGATGACGGCGGTGGTCGTTACTAAAAACAAAGGTGATCGATAAATAGGGTTCCAGTATAATGAGTTCCGACTTCCGATAACGAGAAGGATAATGGTGGTGGTGATCGACTCCGGTGACAACGAATAGGGTACAGAGGTGGTTCGCTGGTAACAGAGAGAAAGAGGTTTGTGTGTGTGAGTGAATGTAGGTTGTAAGTTCTTTATACACAAAACAGTTGTACCTAAATGTAAAATGGGTAATAATCCCAACTCTAAAAATTCCCTCCAAGAATCCCAACTTGTAAGAATTTGGCCCCCCATCGATCATTTTCAAACCGTATGTGCACTTAATTCAATTAAGGAGGTTGCAAGTGCACTTGAATCTATCGAGGATGCAAAATTCTTATATTTTATAAAAGGATCAATGGGGGTCAAATTCTTACAATTTGGATCGTTGGGGGAAATTTTTAAAGTTAGGATTATTATCGGCCAAAAAGTGAAACTTATAATTATTAAAATGCAATAACCCGTTTGGCTAAGCTTATTTTAGTGACTTATTTACTTATTTACTTTTTGAAAAGTTAAAAGGTGTTTGAGTTAGCTTATTATGTAAGAGGAATAAGTAAATAAGTTATTCCATTATGACTTATTTGCTTTTTAAATAAGCAAATAAGTAAATAAGTCATTCCAATAAGCTTAGCCAAACAGCCCCTAAAACGACTGAAATACTCTTGTACTTAAGTGACTTATTAGTGGAGTTAGGATTTGGACGCAAATAGTTACAAATTAAAAAATCAAGTAAGCAGATAGTTTAAAATTTTGATTTTAAACTTAAATAGTCAAAACCAACAAAGTTCACAGACTAAAAATAAAGAGTTAAATGTAATTTTAATTCCTATGGTGTAGATCATTTTACCATTTTAGTTCAAATGTTTCATTTTCGTCTGTGGGTCACAAAAGGTGTCACACCGTTGCCATTTTAGTTCACTAGGTTAACTTCATCTATTTTTTCTGTTAATGAGAATGGCAATTTGGTCATTTTATATGTAATTATGTTAACTAGAAGGGCAATCCGGCCATATAAAATGACCGAATTGCCCTTTTCGTTAGCAGAAAAATGGATGAAGTTAACCAGATGGACTAAAATAGTAACGGTAAAACTTTTTTGGACCCACAAACGAAAAATAAAACTTTTGGATTAAACCGACAAAATGACCAAACTATAGGGACTAAAATGACATTTAACTCAAAAATAAATTTGTGTGCATGGATAACACCGTTCCGTAACGGAAAGTAGTTAAATGTTTAACGTCCAAACAACCCAAACAGAAAAAGGCATGGTCCCACAACTCAAACCTCCAACATCATCGTCCACTACCATTATTAGCCTTCAATATTCACAATATTTAATCTTCAAGATTTAATATTTATACCCCCACTTCTATGCTTACTCTCCACTCTATCTTCATCATCACTTTCAACAGAACCCTAAATCAAAATGTCATTTTGGAATTGGGGGTTTCTTCTTTTCATCTTATTTTCACTTAATTCCAGCTTAACTTTATCCGATTCAGACCCGATTACTCAACAACAGTTGGATCAAGTTTCAAGCTTGCCTGGTCAAAGTTTCAACCTTGACTTTTCCCATTATGCTGGATATGTAACTGTTAATGAAGAATCTGGAAGAGCTTTGTTTTATTGGCTCACTCAGGCTACTGAGGATCCTGCTTCAAAGCCTCTTGTTCTTTGGCTCAATGGAGGTTTATTTTTTTATTAAATTCATGTTTTTTTTTTTTATTATATGATGATGTTAAGGTTTTAAGTTTGGAATAATTAAGGTGGTTTGTTTGTTTAGGGCCTGGTTGTTCATCAATTGCATTTGGAATGGCTGAAGAAGTGGGCCCATTTCATGTTAATAAAGATGGAAAGTCTGTTTACTTGAACCCATATTCTTGGAACACTGGTAAGATTTTATTTTTATTGTGTAAATTTTATGGTTTTAATTAAATTAATTTGGTTTAACTGGTTGTTAACTGTATTGCAGTGGCAAATTTATTGTTTCTTGATTCCCCTGTTGGAGTTGGCTATTCTTACTCGAATACATCTGAAGATATTCGAAGCAATGGCGATAAAAGAACCGGTATAACTTCAGTTTAATATATGCATACAAAGGTTAAGTAAAGAAATATTAAAACGATATTTTGAGATGAGATATATTTACAAAAATTCGAGAGAGAATATGAAGTTCTTATAGAATCGTGACATGTGGCGCAACTACTTACTTATTTATTAGGTATTGATGCGTGTATCATTATGATGATGCTTATGTACTTTACTTGATTTATGCTATTGGGTCACAGCTGAGGATGCACTTCAATTTCTATTGAATTGGCTTGAACGGTTTCCTGAGTACAAAGGAAGGGATTTCTACTTGACAGGCGAGAGCTATGCAGGTACATGAGTGTAACCGAATGTTGTTCCTTTTATCGTATACTACGTGGCCCGTTAAGTAGTTAGCTAAAGCCGTTATAGATGAATTTTGCTCTATCTAATTAGTAGTTTGGTCACGCCTCGCTGCGCCCGTGCGCCTGGCTCGCTTTTGACAACATAGTATAGGTCGACGATTGTGATTTATGGTAATTTGATTAGTTTTTTTTTTTTTTTTTTCAGGGCATTATGTTCCTCAATTAAGCCAAGCCATTGTGAGATACAACAAAGCAAACACAGGAAGTCCCATAAATATCAAGGGTTACATGGTGGGGAATGCGTTAACGGATGATTATAGTGATCATGTTGGACTTTTCCAATTTATGTGGGCCGCTGGTCTGATTTCTGACCAAACTTACAAGAAAGCAAACGAATTATGTGACAAGGAATCGTTTATTCACCCCTCGCCTGAGTGTGAACGGATAACCGATATTGCTTATGATGAAATGGGTGATATTGATGCTTATAGCATCTTTACTCCTACTTGCACTGGCAACGGTGTCACAAAGCGGCTTCGGAGAAAATGGCATGTGGGTATTCTTTTTTTTTTAATTTACCGCACAATAAAGGTTAAATTCCTAAATATGGGTTTATATTGGCTACGTGTTTCCGTATGACAGAGGGTAGGGCATATTGGGCAGAGTTATGATCCTTGCACCGAACAACACTCCATAGCTTACTTCAATTTACCGGAGGTTCAAAACGCGCTTCATGCTTATCATTTTAACTCATCAAAAACCTGGGTAACCTGCAGGTACAATTGTATTTTAAAATATATTATACCAATTAACCGTCACATGATATTCCAAATATTGCAAACTATGGTCATATTTAATTTGGAAATTTAATATTTTTGTTTTGTGATAGTTAACTTAATTCTGTTGTGTAGCGGTGTTGTGGGGATGTACTGGCAAGATTCTCCTATATCCGTGCTCGATGTCTATCAAGAACTTATAAGTTCAGGACTTCGTATTTGGATGTTCAGGTTCTTGTTAATTCTTATTTAGTAATTTTTAGACGACAATGCCACCATTTTGTTCTTAATTTTAGTTTATTTTTGTGTTGCTATAGTGGTGATACGGATGCAGTGATTCCTACCGCTTCTACACGTTATAGCATAGACGCTCTCAACCTTACGACAATCAGCCCATGGCGTGCCTGGTATGAAGATGGCCAGGTAGCTCCATCCATCCTCAAGATATACATATACATATACATATATAATTACATATGCATATTCTTTCTTTGAAATAGGTGGGAGGATGGACACAAAAGTATGAAGGGTTGACGTTTGTAACAGTCAGAGGAGCGGGGCATGAGGTTCCTTTGCATAAGCCGAAGCAAGCGCTCAGCATCCTCAAGTCTTTCTTAGCAGGAACTTCAATGGCACCGTTTGAGCAAGTGATCGAGTCTAAAATCGACTCTGCTTCACAACAAGTCAACAGCTTCTAATGGTATAGGCATGGTGGTCTTAGACTTCTCTTGATACGAGTAGTAAACATGAATAACTGCCTTTTGGTTTTGGAAGATTATTTCGTGTCGATTTTGGGCAAAACTGAATGTTCAAATTCATATGAATGATTTGCTAGAAATTTGATATTGTGATGGCTTTTCATCTAGATGTAAGCTTAACATACATTACCAGCAAGGCCAAATCATACATGATCCCTGAAGATCAATGTTTTTAGCTTGTTAAATAACTAATTTATCTATGTTTACTATAGTGTTTGCTATCTTAACTAAATAATGTATACAAAATAAAAGACATAAACTATTACTTTTTTATTCTAATAATAATATATGAGTTATGCGAGATTGCAAGTACAAAGATTAGATATGTGAATTATATTGGCGTTGCAATTTATAGATGAAAATGTATTTTTTTAGGATGCATCATAAGATATTTGAAACTAATTCGCATAATATATTTTTTTTATTATTATTGTGTATAAATATGAGGGGAGCCTAAAAAAATCTCCATCATTTTCAAAGGATTAATGCATAACATGAGTATGGGAATGAATTCAATTGTGTGATAGCATTGATGTATTAATTCTTTTTTTTGTAGCATTTATTATGTATGGCATTTGAATGATGCATATTCTGAAGAAAAAAACATATGTAGATTTAATATTCAAGGTTTTTGTGTTATATTTATTATATATATAGAGATGAAAAATAATTTTCCTTATTAGACCATGTGTAGTGTAAGAGAGAAAACCGTTGGACGTTTTGCGCCATGTGACGGTCCAGTCAGCATGTGGGCATTGTGGGGCATTATGTTAAAAGGGGTGTAGTGGGGCTTGAAATCTTGTGGGGCATTATATTCCAATAGAATTAAATAAAAAATAAAATAAAAACCATAAAAAATGCAATTGGTCAAAGATAAAGTTCAAGACGTTAAAAAAAGCTTGCTTCACCCATTTTTTTCAAAACAAATGCCCCAGGGCGGTTACCGAGCGTTTTTAGGGGAAAAAAGGCCAAAAACAACCCACTCCAATGGTCTTATAAATGAATAAAAGTTATACAACACCATAAAATCAAGTATCTAACGACCAACTATATGAAACTGCTCTGACATTACCATACAAATATAACACACTAAAAAAAAACTAATTTCGTGATTATAAAAGATGATAATAAATTACTAAAATCATTATTACATATTACAATATTAACCAACTTGAAAACTTCAAGAAATGAATTAACTGTAGTTCTTTACCACCCATCTGTTGAATTTTCATGATTAACAATACAATTTTAAATGAAGAACTAGCTTAATCGCCAGTCAGAGCCCGCGGTCTATGCTCGAAAGTAAACAAGGACATACCCGTCTGTAAAACAGCCCTCACAAAGCCCATGTTAGCAGTTAACGTTGGCGCGTGCCAATAATCCCCAGTCCCAAACACAATCTTGTTTTTCAAACCCAGTTTTCTAGTAGTCGGAAGGCTCATCATGCGCCCCGAAGGACAATCCGGAACAACCACCACCACCGTCAGCAACTGTTCCGCCTTTAGTTTCTCATTAACCCCTCCACACATTTTAACCAACTCCTTAAACTCAGAACAAACACTTTCACACATAACACACTTTCTCCCCTTTATAATCTTACTAATATCCGTATGTATCGGTTTCTCAATTTCAGACAGCACTTGGTTGATTACAAATTTGGTGTTCCCTTTAAATCGCGTTTGCAGTTCATCATCAGGTGTATCCAAAAGCTTTTGTGTACCACCATTGCTAATTCCCGACACAATGGCAATCAAAGCGGTTGTATCAAAGTTGATCATGTCACCGTCTGTTTTTCCATCGTTGGATAAAATCATTTGCGAAATAAGATCACCGAAAGATCCGCCGAAACCAGTGTTACTAGGTTTTATAACTGGGAGGAGATTTTTCGAAACGTTTTGACGAGAACTAACGTTAATTTCGAGTACGGATGCTTGTTGATACGATCTAGCAAGAACATCTATCCATTCACCTTCTAACTCTTTCGAGAAACTAACGTCAAAATTCGAAAACTTTGACTTAAGGTCGATTGCTCCAAATTCGGTATGGAACTTCTCTAGTGTGAACCTATCAAGCCCGTTTGAGAAGAAAAATATAATGGAAACGGGTTTTAACGCTATAGAGTTGTGAGCAACTTCAAGAAGAAATTGTACTCTATCCCGTAAACCTTTATTTTTAGGAGATTCTTGTTGCGCGTTCCAAGATATGTACTTCGGGTTCCTATCGGATACAATAAACCAAACCGGGTTCCCTTCGAAAGTACAAACTATATCAACGTGTGCGCCTTTTGAGGTAGTATTGTGAACCCCGATCATCTTGCAGACACGGGACACTCCTGATATGTTTGGTTGCTGAAGGATGTGGACCACGGCCTCAATATGGCCGACGTTGACACAAACGGACGCTTCAGATTTTGTTGCGAAATCAGTTGATGATGAAAGGCGAGACAGAAAAGCGAGCTCTGATTGGACCAATCTGTTGAGTGTACGCTTGCAGGATAGACTCAAGTGCGGTAAAGTTTCTATTGTATCCATAACACCTTCACATCTCTTTTGAGCTTCTTTAATCGTCGTTCCTAAAGTAACCATATTGTCACGCTCCTGATATACATCCATCTGTTTGTCTCTATCTCAGTAGAATCTTTTTGAAGGAATTTCTTTTGAAAAGATCGATAAGTTTTCAAGCTGTTTGCTTCTTCCAAACTAGAAGCCGGTGAAAAGGATTTCGAGTCAGCACATTGTTACAGTAACTAATTTTCCCACATATTAAATTTGAGTTAGGTCACAGCCCAAATTCATGGCGGTTATAAAACGAAGATGATCAATACGTGTGAACGAACGATCGGGTTTACAAGGACACTCACACATCTATATAGTTAATATCCCGATATATCAATCGATATATCAGTGATATATCGGTTATCGGTCCCCTGCCGAGATAGTGGTACAAAATATTGGTCAGAATATCGGTACCGATAATATCAGCGATACTGTCCGATATTTGACCGATATAGGACCGATATTTGATCGATAAATCACCGATTTTCCCGATATCAGTACCATTCTTCTTATTTCTACCGTTCATTTTTCTTCTTATTGCTGCTATTAGTGTTTTAAGTCTTAATTGTTAGTTGTTACCGTTAAATGTTAGTGTTTTAAGTCTTAGTCAGTTCTTATTTGTTAGATTGTTAGTGTTAAATTGCCATATATATAAATTTAGCATGATATTAAAATTACCGATATCCCAAAGTGATAACCGGTATCTCAAATATCGGACCTTGATCGATAGCCGATATTTTACCGCATTAACTACTTAGTTACACATACGAAATTACGATAACATGAAACATAGAAAACAATTTTGGCAATCAATGAACCTTGCTTGATGTTTTCACAAACTAAAATCAAAATTAATAAGCACTAAAATGAAGATAATCACTGCTTGTGAACTAAATCATATGTCATAGACATAAAAAGCCATAAAAGTGGCGGCAACAATAATAAGGTACATATGATTGGTTGTTATGATCTGTAAATTCAAGTAACATTTAAACTTTGGTAGAGTGATTGTGGAATTCGTATGAAAAATGGAAACATAAGTATGAGAAAATGATGGGGCGTAATAAAGATATAATTAGGGTTTAGATGGAGAAATTAGAACTAACCGGAGGTTAATTTGGCGTCGCTGTTATAGATTGTGCCTGCAACAAAACAATATGGAAACCCTAATTAGGAATTTCATCGTCTTGGAGTGAGCCGTGGGGGAAGTGTCATTACTGGGCACGTGGTTCTGGATGGTTTTTAAATTTATAGAGTAAACTATCAAAATGGTTTAAGATTTTTCGACACTTTTGTCACTTTAGTTCAAAACTCATATTTTCTGAATCTGGGTAACTATGGTTTCAGTTTTATTGTTATTTTCATCCAAAACAAAATCTAGTCAAATTTTTTCAGTTAACATCCCAATTTTACAATTAAAATCTGGTCAGATTTTTTTAAATTGTTATAATAAAATGTTAAAAAAACCATTTTGCCCTTCATTAGAAAGAATGAAAAAGACAAAAAGTCGGATGTTAACTGAAAAAATCTGACTAGGTTTTGATTTTGAATGAAAATGACAACAAAATTGAAACCACAGGGACTCAGATTCAAAAGGTTTGAATTTTGGATTAAAATGGCAAAAGTGACCAAACCTAATGGATCATTTTAGCAGTTTACTCAATTTTATGTTAACATAAAAGGTTTATAATTTTGAGGAAAAATGATAATTAATAGTTAATTTGACCTAATTTATGTTTTTGTAAATCTATGGGTTACAACTTTTTTTTTAAATGGTGAACTTCATGTATAAGGTTATCATACTCTCCAAATCGAAGAGTCCAGTATTCCCCCACTCTGGCCAAACTATGTTGTCGGGCCTACGTTGGCTTCAAAGTTTTGCTTTTTTGGACGTTCCCCGGCCCCAAAACCCAAGAAAACCGAAACACTTACCTTTTGGGCCGAAATTTATAAACAAAATCTAGAATGAGCCTAATGGTCTGATTTAACCTAAATAATAAGGGGTGAGTAATGACGACATCACATAATCACTGCAAGATTAATATCTGAATGAACAAATTATACCAAGAGTAACACAGAAAAGATTATTAAAACAAGTGCAACCAACCATGACCAGTGGACTCATTAGGTAGTAAAGCATTATTATTTTCATCATCATCGTCTCTTCTTCTTTTGTTACGATTTTGTGTGCTATCAGAAGAGTAGCATGGTTTGATAGGTTGACCATGTTCTTGAGTCAAATCCATTTTCTCTAACACTTCAGTGTTTGGCTTTGTTCCAATGATTTAGGCTTCTGTAATGTAATGTAATGAAATGGAATGAATGTGGTGTAATCTGGAACGAAATGAATGAAGTTTGGGGTTTTGATAATGTAACACCCCAAAACCCGAATTTTTAATTCACTACTAGTATGTTTTCTTGTGTTATGGCATGAAATAAAGTAACTAAGCTATTTAATTTCGTTAAGGTATAAGTTAAATAGAGAAGGATGGAGATTATGACAAAAGAGATCATGTTGCAAACATGAGGGGCTAAATTGTAACTTTTAAGTAAAACCTAATTAAGGGGAGAACAAAATGTTTTGGATTGTGTGTGTGTGTGTTTGTGTGTGACGACATGCATAAGGGGGAAGCTCTCAAACAAACTCAAATCCTCAAATTGATGATGAAATTGATGCCAAACTCTTGCATGGAGTAATTCCTTCACCATCTAGCCTCAATGAGCATAAGGTAAGTTGTAGAATCTTCAAATATGAAGATGTATGTTAGATAGTTTTTGATTATGAGAGTCTTGTGTGAAATTATGGTAATTTTATACGAAATTAGTAGGAAATTATGTTTGAAATTTGTTATTTGGACATGTATGGATGTTAGACTTGTAGGAATTAGTAAATCGAACGAGGTTTCATGGGTTTGGAAGTGGGTGTCAATTTTTGGATATAAACCATGATCATGTTTGGTAAATTTGATAAATAGATTGAAAGAATGTGATGTTTCTCTATGCTTGATGTCACACCCCGACCACGTAAAACAACAAATCGTGGCGGAAACGTCGGGGAGTGTTGTAACAGAATTATTGTTTCGCAACCATGGATACAAAAGAGTTTCGTTTTATTTAATCATTAAGTAATTTACATTGTTTTAGCATGAAACAACAGGTTATATATATCGGCTATCATTATTATTATGTCACTAAGGCCTCGTCCAGATCCTATGTGACTCATGCATCCTAGCAATCAACATCAAGCAACATCACCTGAAACATATGTAAAAACAAAGTCAGCAAAAAAAATGCTGGCGAGTACATAGGTTTCATAAGAGTATCGGATTCATGGCTAGTTTACATATTGCAATACCTTATTAAAGACCTTGTTTTGAAAAGAGTATAATATTTCAACATAATTACCCAACTCAAATCAAGCAGGTTATAATTTATAAAACCTCGTAGCCATGATTCTTAACCCAAAAACATTTGTTTATCCAACTCGTATAACTTGTTCAAATCGTTTCAAAATTGTTAACTTGTTTAAATCGTTTAATCGTTCTCGTATCGTTCAATTGTTCTCATTCAAATCGTTCTCGTTTTAATTGTGAAAACTATTTTTGGTCGTCTCGCTAATAACATTCAAACCTTCGTGACTCGACTATCTCGCTTCTCGCATTAACAAACCACCAAAGGGTAAGTTAACAATCACAGATTCAGTCGTTACCCACCTAACCCACACATAACCATGGGTGCGGTCTGATAACAGGATTTGTCAGATCCTATGGTACCATAACCTAATATTGGTCGGTTCGGCCAAAATTAATGAATCTCATTCGTTATGTAACTACAACCAACAACTTCGTTCACATTATCGAAATCGCTATTAATTTAGTATAAACCATCTTAATCATTTTTGAAATCATCGTTAAAATATCGAAATCGTTTTGATACATATGAATCACCCCAAAATAATTGAAAACAGTAAAATAGGAGAATGATGTACTCACCTTTGGGTGCGTTTTTATGTGATAACACAATCCCTCAAATTGTTAATTCGTCCTAAATTAAATAAGAATGATTTAATAATCAAAAAGCTCACAAAAATACATAAGTTTCTCCGATACTTAGAATTTTCACATAACTTTGAGATCTTTCTCAAAAAGTTATTATTTTTTTATTATATTGGTGTTTTTGTATATATATGAGTTCACATATATATTTTAAAAACTTTGCGACTTGAAAGATTTTATTGGTGACCCTTATCATGTTATAAGCAATATATCTACGATTTCCGCGTCGTAATATATATACTCAAACATGATGTAGATTTAATATCGTAATACATATAATATTGTTAAGTATCAACATGTTAGCATACACATATTGTAAAACACATAGCACATTGTAACACATAAAATTTACCTATGAACAACCCATTCTAGTGTATGTCGAAAAACACTTATTTTAGCGATTCGGTAACATTTTTGGGCGTCGGAAGTCACGTATGACTAACCAAACACCAAGTAAACTTAATATAAGTTAAAATACTCATTTTTACATCAAAAATATCAGTTTACTTACTGATCTAAAACAGTTTTATAAAAATCCTCCGAAAAGCCAATTTTTAACCGTTTTACCGCATAGTCTTGCATCAAATGTTACCCGAACCATCCCAAATCAAAACGACTTGATATTTTAACATAACCCATGTTAGTTACTGAATAAAATAGTGGTTATACTCATGATAGTGCAGGTCTCACATAAAGCACATAAATCATGCAAATTTCACATATTTTAGCACTTTTTAAGCTATATGTACAACATGCAAAGCTATCAAACCTATGTCAAAGTTTCATGCCATTATAATATACCAAATAATGTTATTTTTAGTGTTTATAATCTGTTCTAAGACATTTTTGTCATATAACCATTTTTTATCACTTCTTGAGCTTTAAAGCAACATGTATTCTCATATACGAGTGCCTAAAGCACACTGTCATAGCATCATCATTTTATATGAATCTAAATGCATCCAATATGCATCTTATTCATGTTTATTTGCTGATGTATTTGAACATTTATCATATCATACACAAATCATTCAACACTTGCATTTTAACTATCATTCACGAACAAGCAACCATCCTAACTAGTACTTATCAAGAAATCAAACTTCAAAGCTCATACATACATATATATATATGTACGGTTATATACACACATATACATCACCATCTTTATTTTGTATCAAGACCCATTTCTTTCTTTCTTTTTTTTTTTTTTTTGATTTCAAGTTTGTGAAAAGTTCCAAGATTCAAGAGAAACTTCTAATCATCAAGAACAACCAAGAATCAAGAGTATGATTTAAACATAAACTTTATACCTTCAAGATTCAAGTAAGTTGTTGATGAGATTTTGATGACATGGAGGTTGAAATCACTTGAAAACACCTTGTAAACTCCTTTAGATCTTCACACCAACTTGAATCTAGCTTGGAATGGAGCTTGATCTTCAAGAACAAAGTTGAAGATTTGAAGATGGTGGAGGTGATGGTGTGGACGGTTATGGAGGAGAGAGAGAGGAGAAGGTTGAGTGAAGTGTAGTGAAGTGTGGAATGATGGAGTATATAAAGAACAAAATCAAATAATATCCAAGTGAATCCAAGTAATATCTAAATAAAATCCAAGAGATATCATAAAGGATCGTATAAGATCTTGGAAATATTTTGTAGAGATTTGGAAGATATAAAGAGATGTGGAGTGATCTTGGAAGGATTGCTTGGATCTTAGAAAGATTATATAAAGATATACAAGATCTATAATATCCAAGGAAAATCAAATAAAATCCAAGAAAGATCAAGATAGATTATGGAGGATCTTGGCAAATATTTTTAGTGGGGCCCCCTTATGTGACCGTAAGTTTGAGGGGGGGGGGGGGTTAAATGTAAATTTAAATGGTAAAATAGATAAAAACAGGTATTTAACTGGGTACCGGGTATTTTATCTAGCGATTAAATCCCGGTTTATGGCGTTCTAAATTATTTTTATTATTTTATAAAAATAAACTCGCCAAAATATTACTGAAATAAAAATCCAGCTGCCGAGACTGGCTGTGTTGTCTGCGTTTTGCAGTATATGCACTGTGTTGCGCAGTAACACGTGGTACACGCTTAAATTTGAAAAATAACGCTTTTAAGCGTTTTAATTTATTTTTCAACATGAACCTGATTAAAATAAAATTCTTATCATAACAGAATAATTTTTTTTTAGGATTTAAATATTATCCGGGCGGTTACCAACGTTCGTTTCGCAGTTTTGTCGTAATTAGTTCTAAAGTTCGAATAAACATGTTTTTGCCATACCAAATCCTTTGAAACTTATTTCTAAGTTATGTAAAGGGTATTTAAGGTACGTTAAGCCTATGTCACTATTTCGGAGTGTTTGTTGTGTTAAACTAACTGCGTTTACGCACCAATTTGCGTATAACCTTCCAGAAAGGGATTTAAAGCTTGAAATCGGAATCGAATCAAATCGTAAAATTATCAAACACAAATACACATATAATAACACCAAAGCACATTGTTTTATTGATATTTGACATTGTTTTATATTATACATCGATTACTGAGCACAATTGTCACACTTGATGTCTATTGAATGAATAGTAGTTGATCTTTGAAGGAGATATGATGTTTGATACCATGAGCTAGGAAATTTAACATGAAATACTTGTACACTGTGACTTAAATTTGTACGCACACCAATTGTTTGATGAGATGTCTATGTAACAATAACGAGCGAAATTATATGCAAGAAATGGATGAATATGTATAGAATGTGATAATGGATGCAATTGTTAGTAAACCAATATTAGGAATGCATCTTTAAGGGAATCCATGTGGGATTTAGTTTGATTTCATGGTTTGATAGAACTATGCATTAGTAGCTTGTACTCTATAGTTGTATGGTGCAGTGTATACTATGTGTTTGTATAATTGAGGCTAAGAAGTCAATTGGTGTTGTTTATGTAGAATGTGGACTTACTAGTAAGGATAATGTTGGAATCATGTTGTAGTAACTAATCTTGAATGTTGTATTGTCAATTGTAGAATCATGAAATACTAAGATGTGTGGAATTGATTATATATGTGTATGTGCACAACTAAGTGATCATATGGTTGTATGTGTGTCCTACAACATGAGTATGAAATTCATATTGTGTAGCAGTTGTGTCCTAGCATCAAGATGAACATATTTCTAAACTGGAAGTTAGTATGCATGATAATTGAGTTTCTAGAAAGTCAATGAATGTAGGAAAGATAATTAGGCTTTCTAACGCGATTGTAAGATTAGGGAAACCATGTGATGCATGTTAAATCATTATGTGTTATACGTGATGATATGTTGAATTGTGTTGGTTTGGAATATTAGTTTACTTATGTCTAATGCCTGTGTCTTTGTATATGTCTGTATGTATAGGTAGCAAGTACGTATTTGAGTTTTATTTATAATGTAATGAACTCATACGCACGCAGGGGTACTACATACGTATGAGTCGTCCGCGCGCATGAGTCATACGTATGACTCTATGTCTATATATATGAGACTCATGCACATAGGGCTTAGAACTTGGTGATACATGTTCTCGAGAGCTTTTAGAAAAGGAGCTAACGTGTAACAAATTGCTTCCGAATTAAATCTTCATGTTCACTACTTCTATATTTGGATTCCGCACTTTTATTGAAGTTGTAGATATTCACACGTGTTTACATCAAGTTTAATCAAGTGTTCTACACGTCAAACCGGTCCTACAAGTGGTATCAGAGCGCAAAGGAGGATATCTACTTGTGTACACGCTTGGATTTGACGAATTCGGTTTAAAAGCTTCGTTTTTCTCATTTCTAAGAGATTTTATGGTAAAAAAGTTCTAAATCTATTCTCACATCTTCATTTTTCATTTTGGAACATGTCAAGAGATCTAGCTTAGATTCATCCGTTTTCATTTTCAGATTATTGAAAACTAGCAAAAATGGTTCCGGGCGCAGGAGGGTGATCTATACGCAGGAGGTCCTACGCGTGCAGGAGGTCAAGCACAGGAGTTTATCTACAAGAAGGAGGCTCACACGCTCCATCTGTAATACGATCCAGCTGTCATGCGCTCAGACAAGTCATACGCTCCAACAGTCATACGCATGAAGGATTTTGCGCTTTGTTTACTCATACGCTTATAAGTTTTTAAAAAGTTGTTAGGTCATGGATTTGGAAATGATGAATGCATTTGCTACGGGAGGAAGTTCTTCGAGCATCATTCATAATATGAATCTAGATAACGAGATGGGTACGTCGAATAAACCACCAAAGCTACTTCGAATAAAAGATTACCCACGATGGGCTACTCCTTTCGAGAATCATGTTCAAGCTAATTCGTTAGAGGCATGGTGTCACACCCCGATATTTCCACGTATTACCGGTAGGCCCGATGGGGAGTATTGTGACGTAGTTGATATCATTATAGTCAATAATCACAGTTTAATGCAAAACGGAAGTCTAAAAGTAATAATATTACAAACCGAATGAAAAGTAACATGAGTATTACAAACGGAGTGTAAAAAGGATCCACAGGCGGATCAAATCAAAGGAAGATAATGTTCAACAGATTTTAAGTGACAAAGCTTGCAAGACTCTTATTTATTCACTCAGGAGTAGCCAGCCTATTCCGCCTAGTACCTACACTTTAGCCTTTTGGAAAATACGTCAGTTTACACTGGTAAACACAATTAACCGACTCTTTTGAAAATATTTAAGAAATTTGATTTAAATGCACAAGGCACAAATAAACTTTTATAACTTGGGACAATTATTTTAAAAATAATCTTGTATACAGATTTATATGTTTGCCGTCCGTCAGGGCCGGTTAGAAGAGCCGGACAAGGTTAACTGACACACCACATGTATAATGCCCACAAGGAGAACTCCTTATTGTGGATTACCATTTATACATATGCAACTATCAGGTGTATGCCTACACCCCGTGCTTAAGTCGTGGCCATTTCAATGAATGAGCCGAGGATATCCAGGACATGGTCATTAACCCCCCAAAGGCCATATACCAAACAAAACAGATTAAAACGGGTTATGTAAATATATTAATCACATTCCGATTTAAATAACTACATACCCGACCAAGCGGTATTATTATAATACCGTATCCTAAGCCCGTATAACGGAAAATAAGTTAAAAGTATTTACCTGAGCAAATTATACAAATTTATCCCAGACGTATACAATCAGCAAGTGCAAATATCTTTTACTGGGCTCCTAAATCTGGAACGAAGGTTTTAATAACCTATTAGATTCCTAAGGGGTCTTACTTAAGTTTAAACTTAGACCGATTAGTTTTAAAGGAAGATATATGGTTCAAAACACAAGATTAAGCGAAGACCGGATTTGAATGTGGTTTAGACCCGACAAGTCTGAATGGGTAAACTAAACACATTCTGGATTTTGAGATAAAAATGGTAAGGTTTGACCCGTTTCGGTCAATTTATGCAAACTAGTTACATAAACCATACCGAACGCGAAAATGCATAACGGGTAACCAAATGAGTCATGTACAGGTTCCCTAAGTTAATATGCTTAAAATGTGTTATGATATCAGTAGGATACCTTCCATTATGCCCAAAACGAAATTAAACTTAATTTAAGTCTCGTAGGGGTATTTTGGTTATTTTTAAGATTATAAAAGAGGTTAAATAATAACCTGAGGTTCTGGTCTAAAATGATTAGTAAAAATATTTAATTTAATAAGTCATATCAGTAAAGTATTGTACATATGTGAAATTTATCATCTATGAGCAAACTATGCTCCGAAGGGGCATTTTGGTCATTTCACATAAGCTTTAAGGGTCAAGTTGGAAATCTGATTTCAAAACTTTTACTTACTGTTTAAAGTATAAAAATTTATTCATAACATCAGCAGGTAACAAGTCTTAGGTGCCTAATATGGTTTTAAACCATACTATGCGCCTAGATCGCATAAAAGTCGGTATTTGACGATATTCGGGTTAAATACGGAAATCCGAGATTTTGATCAGCCTTTACAGTTTAATATAACTTATTTATTATATAAAATCAGTAGAAAAAGGTTTGATATGTAAAGGATGTGTAAAACTCACTTTATTAGCAAAAAGGGCATTATCGTCAATTGCCGAGCCTATGCGAGAACTCTATGTTATGATTAGTTTAAAAATTTATAAAAATTTCCAAAAATTCCAAAATATTATGTTACATCAATAGGTAAAAGGTTTGATGTCAAAATTTGAGTTTAAATAGGATTTATATCAAATATGTTGTTTAATTAATAAAAAGGCCTGCATTTACGATATTGAGCATAACTCTCATTTTAGACCATAAACTAATGTCAAACTTTTAGGACATACTTACATATTAGTAATAAAGGTTTTTGTTCTCTCACATTTTCAAAAATCTCGTTTTTATATCAAAAGGGCATAATGGTCAACAATTAAGCATTTAACGGAAACATGCAAATGAATCGGATAAATAAG